>NC_137024.1:8848482-8863482 GCF_032717465.1 Coenobita brevimanus | reverse complement strand
ACTTTAGGCGTACCTCAATTATTCGTTCACTCGCACTCAAATGACAAAGTATTATTTGTATGTTCTGTCTAACTACATGTTGCCTAATACTGCACACCTATCCAGCATCCACCAGTACAGTCCATCAGAGCACGGTGTTCACTCCTCACCCATATATACTCCAGGGATGTATCGTTTTTCAGTTGTGTTTTTGAGAATCAGTCTTATGTGAGATTATAGCTCTACAAGAATTTGAGCGTTGTCAGTACTCCTGATGTCACATGCTCCCTTGTTATTCCATTGATTGGCTCATCCTTTATCCTTACAAATAATCCTTGCACAACCCATACCTACTGCCTCTCTTCAAAACCTCACACAAAAAAACTTACATAGATACTAAGTCTTTAAAAAAAAAAAAAAATCATCTACACTTATATCACTGTCTGGTCCATAAGCACATACTGGCGGCCACTTATCATTGTTAGTTTTCATCTTAACAACCAACACTTACCTATTAACAGTCTTGCAAATACTGTACTTCCGTACTTCTGTGATCAGGACTGCAGCCCATTTATTTTGATATCTTTTTATTCTCTCCAGACATCTTCCCACTTTCATCCCTAACATCATCTTTCGCTGCAGTTCGTTACACTTAAAAGCCATTACATCTGGTTCTCTTTCGTAAAACACATCACCTGTCTCGCATTTCTGTCTGTCTGTATGGAGACATCGATCTGCATCCAATGTCCGTTCATAAAACGCCTTAATCCATCCCACACTTCTTGCCATATCATTACACTATATCCACGCATTTTACAACTACGCCGGTCAAAGTCTAACAGATATTCTCCTCTGACTTACTCTTCCGCAGTACAAAAGAGGAGAGTTTTCGGGCCCCCACTCCCACCACTTTCATGCTATTACGTAGTACAGTAGTTTATCTTTATCAGATTGGAGGCTTCTATCACTTACAGTAGCTAGCAAATTAGGTTTGTTTTTTCCAGGAAGGACGAGGAAAAAAAAGATGACTGCAAGTAATTCCTCTATCCCATGCCCTTCCTGTAGAAAGAGTTATGAGGCACTAATATTATCGTAAGGTAAGTTTCCAGTCTTAGCTACGACGTCTGATGCCGGCAAACAGTATGTCAGAGTGAAAGTTATCAGGATGTGGGAACAATCAGACAGTGGCGTCAGATAACAGCAGCACCTTCACTCCCTGCAGCTATGGTGGTGAGAGGGGGCTCAGTGGGGGGTGATGGTGGGGTGGGGGTGAGGGTGGTGTATTAGGCTTGGGGTGGGACCATGGTGAATTTGAGGGTGGGTGTAGCCGTTTGCAAATGGTTGTGGGAGTTTGGCCGTAAGGATGAAGTCGAATGGAGTTCAGGGCATTTCTGTGAATTCTAGCTGCATATTGACATTTGCAATATATATATGTTATTTACATTTTCTACTGGGATAGGGGAATATTGATTTTAGCGGCATCTTTACACTTTATATTCTCCATCCTTATATTATATTATTTTCTCTTAGTACGGGTATACTACTGTGTTTTTTTAACATTTTCATTTTTATGGGAATATGGTTTAGGTATATGTGCGGGAGTTAATGAAAATGAGAGGGCAAGAGAGGAGTATGTCTGATGATAAGCAAGAAGTGGAAGGAGAATATAAGAGAGTATGGAACAGTGGGTGCAAGGATTCTATGGGTGAGGATGAAAGTAGGTATAAAAGCATGGGCGCTTGTATGTGTGAATGCTCCGACAGAGGACCGAGTGGCAAGAGTGAAAGATGAGTTTTGGGCGAGAGTAGAAGCATGGATGGACAAATTTGAGAGGAGCGAGACAGTGCTTTTGATTGGAGACATGAATGGCAAAGTTGGGAATGTACGAGTGGATGGAGTGGTTGGTCAGTGGGGTGTGCCAGCTGAAGTAGATGGGAATGGTAGTGCTTTGGTGGACATCTGTGCTGGTAAGGGGTTGGCAATAGCCAACACCTACTTTCGGCATAAGATGATCCACCGGTATACATGGAGAGTAATGAGGAGGATGGATGGTGAACTTGTTGAACGAAAGGCAATGATAGACTACGTGTGTGTGGATGAGCGAATGAGAAGACAAGTGTTGGATGCAAGAGTGTGGAGAGGGTGGGGGAATGGAGTCTCGGACCATCACTTAGTGATGGCCAAGGTAAAATTGCAAAGAAAATGGGTGAGGAGACGAAGGGGAAGACAGGAGGAAAGAACTCCTGTGAGAAGAGTGGAAAATCTGCAAGATAGTGAGAAAATGGCAGAGTATAAGAGGGTAGTGGAAGAAAGATTGGGAAGGTATGAGCTAGAGCAGATGGAAGGGGTGGAAGACGTATGTAAGATATTTACAGAAGAGGTAGGCGCAGCGTGTGAGGTAGTTTGTGGAGTGAGGAGGAGATGCAAGGGTGTGCAAGGGACAGCATGGTGGAATGATGAGGTGAAACAAGCTGTGGAACAAAAGAAGAAGGCATATAGTGAATGGTTAGCGAGTAGAGGTAGGGTAGAAGATGAGAGAGAGAAGAGAGAGGTATATATGAGCAGGAGAAAGGAAGTGAAGAGACTGGTGAAGGAGAGTAAGAAGAAAGTGGATGAAGAGTTTGGGAGGAATCTGAGTGTGAAATGGAGGGAGAGTAAGAAATTGTTTTGGAAGGAGGTAAAGAAAGTAAGGCAGTGTGAAAGGGGAAATAGTAGGGGAGTGAAAGATAGGAATAATAGATTGTTAGTGGAGAAGAGAGAGAAATTGAGGAGATAGAAGGAGCACTTTGAGGATTTGTTGAATGTAGAGAGTGACAGCAGTGCGAGTATAAGTGGTTGGGGAATGGCTGGGAGAAGAAGAGATGAGAGGAGGGAGGAAGAGATCAGTAGGGCGGAAGTAGTGGAAGCAATGAAGAAGATTAAATTGGGAAAGGCCCCAGGAATTGATGGAGCGTGCGGTGAAATGCTGAGGTATGGGGGTGAGATTGTTGTGGAGTGGATATGGAAGTTGAATAGATTGGCTTAGGAAGAGGGAAGGGTTCCAGAGGACTGGAAATCAGGTATAATTGTTCCTTTATACAAATGAATAGGGTAACCATAGGGGTATTTGCCTCCTTAGTGTGACTGGTAAAATATATGGTAGAATGCTCATTGATAGGGTTAAGCATATGACAGAGGAGCAAGTTGGAGAAGAACAAGGGGTTTTTAGGAAGGGAAGAAGGTGTGTAGATCAGATATTTGTTCTAAGATGTTTGGTGGGGAAGTATCTAGAGAAGGGAAAGAAAGTGTATGCTGCCTTCTTGGACTTGGAGAAAGCTTATGACAGAATAGATAGGCAAGGTATGTGGAAGGTATTAAGAATATATGGAGTGAAGGGGAAACTGTTGAGTGCTGTGAAGAGTATGTACGAAGGAGTTAGGGCCACGGTGCGAGTGGATGAGTGAGCTGAGTGAGTTCTTTGATCTCATTGTGGGTCTGAAACAGGGTTGTGTGATGTCTCCATGGCTGTTTAATATATGCATGGATGGGGTTGTAAAGGAGGTGCAAGGTAGGGCAGTGGATGTGGGGGTGGCTCTAATGAATGAGGATGAGATTTGGAAGATTCTGGTGTTGCTGTTTGCTGATGATACAGTATTGTTGAGTGAAGATGAATGGGAGTTGCAAGGTTTGGTGAATGAATTTGGGACAGTGTGTAGGAGGAGGAAGCTGAAAGTTAATGTAAACAAAGTAAAGTTATGGTGTTTGAGAGGAATGAAGTCACAGAATGTACAGTGAGGTTGGATGGTGAGGATATGGAGAATGTGAGTGCATTCAAGTACTTGGGGAGTGTGATGATTAAGGATGGAACTTTGGGGGATGAAGTGCGTGAAAGGGTACAGCAGGGAAGGAAGGTTGTTGGTTCACTGAAAGCAGTGATGAGAAATAGGGAGGTTAGTATGGAAGTTAAGAAGTCACTGCATGATAGTATTTTGATCCCTACCCTGACGTATGGAAGCGAGGCGTGGACCTTGCAAGAGGGGAAGAAGTCAAGAGTGAGAGCAGTGGCATGAGTTACTTGAGAGGAGCATGTGGAGTGACATGGAGGGACAGGTTGACGAATGAAGAAGTGAAGGAACGTTGTGGGATGGATGTGGATGTGGTTGAGAAGATTAGGAGAAATACACTGAGGTGGTTTGGACATGTGGAGAGAATGGAGAATGAAAGACTGACTAAGAGGGTGTATGTAGGTGAGGTGGAGGGATGGAGTTGAGAGGTATATGAGGGTGGGGGGGTGAGCTGGGGGGAGGGTAGTCAAATGGTGGGTGACAGAGCGACTTGGAGGCGTTTTGTCTGCGGCCACCCTTTGCGGGATTAGGGCGTCGGGCTATAGATAGATAGACAGGTAGATACTTTGTTTGTGAGAATGTGGGTAGGAATAGAAGTTTTTAAAGGGAATGGGCGAGGTTTGATATTAATGGTAAGGATGAGGTGTGGGATTAAGGGTAAGGGTGAGGTATGAGGTTAACGGAAAGAGTAAGGGTGAGGTATGGTCTGAATGGTAAAAGTGAGGGTGAAGTGTGAGATTATTGGTATGGGTCTGGGTGATGTGTGAAGTCAAGGGTAAAGGGTGAGGTGTAATGTTAATGGTAAGAGTAAGGGTGATGAGGTCAATGGCGAGAGTTAGGACGAGGTGTGAGGTTAATGGTAAGGGTTAGGGTGAGGTGTGAGGTAAATGGCAAGAGTTAGGATGAGGTGTAATGTCAGTGGTAAGAGTGAAGGTAAGGTGTGAGGTTATTGGTTAGGATGCTAGTATACAGTATGTGACTGTAACTGCAGTTGTACACGTCACATAAATACTAACTTTGTTTGTTGTGGCTTATTGGTGTTACTGTTGTTTTCATTGAGAGTTTCGATGAAGATGTACACATATACCTACAGTACACGTCACACATGCTCTTCAGAAATGACTGCATTTTTTTCTTGCTTTCATGAAAATTGTGCTTGAACTAGGTCTCTAACGGAGATTTATGTTCGCATTCACATGCGCATTATGTAGTTATTAAAAAATTTGTAATAATTAAAAAGTTTGACTGAATCAAATCCTTCATAGACTTACATATGCACATACACAATCTCTGTTCTCAAAGAATCATCACAGCTCTCGCATATTACTGGGTTTTCAGTGAGAGAATGGCATGTCGTATGTCTTTAACCCACTGCACGTGATGCTGGGGCTTCACTCAGTTTGACAGAAGATTTTAGGGTCAATTTATTTAACTTCCTCAAGTCATAGGGCCTCTGCTAAGCTGAAACAAGTGGTATGGCGATATCCATAATAGTGTAAGACAGACATCGTGTGACATTACGGGTTAATGGAGTTTTATCCTTTCAGCTGTGGTGAGATGGATAACATCGTCTGGTGTTAGACAAAATAAAATAGGAAAGACGTTCTCTTGGAGAATGGTTTGAATCCATTTAGCGCAGCGCAGATACTAGAATATATTATGTGAAAGTGTACACTGGATGTTATATATGTTGTGACTGGAGCTCATGAAATCCACTGCTCTTCCGCTGCCGTCTGACGAAAAAAAGTCATATCACGTGTTTCGAGCATCTAGAAATATCATAATGCATAATTAAACGCAAAAGCAATCACGGCAACAGAGATGAAAGGAATCCGGAAATTATGTCAGTTTCATAGTGAGTGACGGGGAAAGGTCAGCGAGTTGTGGCCTTTGGTAAAGTTACGTGATTCCCCGTGACATTCAAAGGAGGGTCGTAGATAACTGTGTTTCCTGACTGGCAGATTCATGCATCAAATATTATCATCGTGTTGGGTCGAAGAGGTCACAAAAAAGAGTAAATAAGTAAATAAATAAAGAAACAAATAGCAACTGTCAGTCCAATATTGTTACGACTCGTAACTTTTAACCTCTGTGCTTTATATGATTTTTTTTTCTCATCAGAATTATCGACAGTACAATAGTGACGATAAACCGCGATGTGAAAGGGTTGTAAAAATAGCCTTTAACCCTTTGTTAGGTTAGGGATTCTTTCACCAGAATAAAGATGGTGATGGTTGATTAAATACAAACGTGGCAGCTGAAGGGGGGAGGGAATTGAGGAAAGCCCTTACATCTGTTTTACACACACACACACACACACACACACACACACACACACACACACACACACACACACACACACACACACACACACACACACACACTCACACACACACCTGCCTCAACCTCACCCATCATCGTGTACAGACAGTGGAGGAATATTTCAGCACTTGGACATGGAACACACAGAAGGGCGTATGAAAGAGACTACTATATATTGAGCCTCTGAACTGGCCAATATTTACCTAACGAAGGAGGAGCCAAAGAAAGGAGCCTATGTTCACGCGTACCAGGGGCAGATTTCTTCATTATCGTAATCTGCATAATCACCATCACCACCACCGTCGTCGTCGCCGCCGTCGCCGCCTCATCACCACCAACGTCGTCGTCGCCGCCGCCGCCACCTCTATCAAATCTAAGAGAACACCTCTCGTCCTATAATAGATTAGAAGCTGTCTTCATTAACCCCATCAGTCCAGTGACGTATTTAAAATCCCTACTTGCTGTCCGCGGACGAATTTATTTAGATCATGGGAGAGTTTTGACCTGTAGTAGTGTAGATATATATTTTTACTCCTTCATTGCGAGAGGTTTTCCAAAAGCTGAGCGAAATATAGTGCTGTAGCGAGAATTAAATAGGCTATGAAATGCTTCATTAAAGTGAAGGATTACCCTTAAAAGTGCAATGGTTTCATGTTCTTGCTGCATCCAAACGATTTTATTTACCCAAGAAGAGCCACCGACACCTGTAGGGAATCGGTTATGATGCTTGTCTGCCCTACTTTGTTTCGTCACCTTCAGCACCTCCATCATTCTCCGCAACCCACCCTCCATAATCTCTTCTTCCCTTATCTCTTCCCTCTTCCTTGTTCCCTGTTCCTTTTTCCTCTTCTTCCCTACCCCTTACACGACCTCCCTTGCTGTTCCATCCCTCCTGTCCCCTCCCATTCATTCCCATTCTCTGCGTCTCTTTCGCCCCCTTTCCTCCCCTAATTCATCCCTAATCCGGTCAGCCTTCTTTTTCTTCTCTTTGTCTCTTTCCTCACCTTTCCTTTGTTTCATTCTGTTCTTTCTCCTCCCGTCCCTTTCCCTCCCGTACTCTCTTCTTTAAAAATTGTAATTGCTTTGATAATTCATTAACTACCTGTTCGTCGGTTTGTCGGAGGTATAGGACACGCATTTTTTACTTGATGAATCATAGTTTCCTTTACTGGTACCAATTGCTCATCATTCTTTCCGCATCTTTGTGTGTGTGTGTGTGTGTGTGTGTGTGTGTGTGTGTGTGTAAATACAACACACACCACCACAACATTCCATTATACTCCACCTACAGTACACTCATGCATTTTTCCTTGCGGCGTTTTGTGCAGCTCAGACCCGGCTGGCGTCGCACCTAACACCTGGCCTCCACCGGCATCACCGGCACTGGATTTACAGAAACACATTACCTTTTTTTTTTCATTCTCTTGTTACCTCCAGACGATTTTTTGTAGCGGGGAGGAAGCTAATATTTTAGGAGGCATTGCAAAAATTTTAATTTAGCTAATGTATCGTGAGGAAGTTCTTCGATTCATGCCAAGTGTATAGTAATAATAATAATAATAATAATAATAATGATGATGATGATGATGATGATAATAATAAAATAATATTAATTATAACAAAGAAATAAAAATAATAACGACAGTGATGATGATAATGATGATGATGATGATAATGATGATGATAACAACAACGTTAGTTTTAGGTGCTAAGTGGGATGACCCAGAATTGGTAGAACAGAAAAACAAGAAAAACAAACGTTGAGACACTGCAAAACTCGTTCTTCCCCAATAAAGTACTGTAGAATAGAAGTTGAAGCTAGAATGAAAATCTGTTTATTTTGGAGTTACAATTGACACACAGCATTCAGAAGATGAATTAGCGAAAACGGTACCAGCAGGAGAGACCACGTGTGCCTTTGTGATACTGTACTCCCACCAGTTAAAGGCCTGCATTTTGCTTTAGTTTGCTGGCGTGTCGGCGAAGGTAGAGGGGTGGCGGTGTACTGTCAACAGAAATGTATATGGACACTCCCCGCTGTGTCCCTGCACATTTTAGAAAGACAAGGACGAAGAACTCTGGAAATAATTACTGCACTGTAAATCCAAGTTAATATCTGAATAGTGTATACTGTATTGTATTGTATTGTATTAAACGAATACATACAAGATTAGGAGACATCTTTAGTTGTAAAAGGAGGTTAATAAACTATAAGTAAACCATTGATTATAAAAACTGGCTCTCTGGACTAGGGGTAGCAGATAATGGGATAGAAATGCCATCGTGGTGGAGGGGTTAAAAACTATATTCTCCTTCGACATCGGACAACTTATTTATTTTACTCTTGGCTAACACCGGACAGTTTTATTCGCCACAGGAGCGCCTCCCGTCATCAATGGACGGTTCTTAACATTTGGATTTGCTTAGAATTACAACAGAGAGTTTGGGTCATTAAGCCTGTGCGCACCAATCCTCCTGACGGGTTCCAGTGCCAAGCCGAGGTTCTGTAGATGATACAGACTGTGAGTGACAACACAGCCACAACAACACAGTGTTCACTTGCGCCTCTCACCCGACTCTCAAAAGCCTTCCAAACTTATCGCCGTGCGTTAAGCACTGGGTGAGGGCGGGGACACAAAAATGCTGTTCCTGCTTACCCTACCGATCCAAGGACCGTGAAGCACGACTTGAACATGTCTAGTGAAGCTTTGCTGGTCAATGCCAGGCGAGTGCGTAAGCCGGTCACTACAGTACACATCTCCTGTACGATGGGTCACAAAAGTATCGGTGCACAAAATGCATTAAACATTTGGGACCACAGAACGAAAGGTCACTGAAATATTGGTGTCCGACCTACCACACACGTTGGTAGCCCTGATGTCGAGGAGGTGTCATATATCGCCAGCTAGCAATATCCTCTGCTGTGAACATTTTAAGCAAATGTTATGTTTATATTAACAGACATTGTTCATACATAAGTGAGACGTTGGTAAACATCAGCAGTTGTTCAGAATGTTTTCGGTAGGCATCGGACCCTCTGTGCAGCGATAACTTTGTGACCCATAGTACATACCATCACACCCAAGTAATAGGGAACAAATGGCACTTACGTTCAGTTTTAGTTATCAGTAGTCATATTTTTAACACACACACACACACACACACCAGTGGTTTAGTACATACTTATTTACAATTGTGCAACACAGCAAAATATTGGGTAAATTATCATCCATGTCCATTGTTTCTTGTAACGTATAGGGATTGGCGATATGTCTCTTAACGCCTTCAGCACAATGACGCGTGCGTCATGTAAAATTTCCCCAAGCCCAACTTCAGACGGTATATTCAATTTAGGAGGAAAGTTTTCAGAACAGAGTGCATCTAAATACAGCCTTCTTTAACCCTCTCGGTACTAAGTTGCTCTTTTCAAGCTGATTATAATTGTATGGCAACAATACAAAAATAAAACTAAAATGACGTCCTCAGGTTGAAGGGGTTAACTTGGTGCAGAGGAGTGTGGTTGTATCGTGTTAGCACAGTGTTGGCTTAGGATGATGGTGTTGTCAGTGTGTGTTACTGTGTTGGCACAGTAGTGAGGCGCTGATGCCATACTGATCACGTAAAGTCCGCTCGTATCAGAACACCATCTTCTCCCATTATCGGCCAGTCTTGTTTCATGTCTGTCTATTGAGGTATCTATCCGTCTGTCTGTTTACATGTTCATCTGCTCTATATATTTCTATCTATCTTGCTAGCTTTCTATAGGCATGTGAATCATGTCCGGGTGTTTTTTCTGTTTCTACTGTATATACCACTTACACTGCCACACCTGTCCTCACTCCTCCCTCCTCCCTCTTTCCTCCTCCTTCTCCTCCCCCTCCTCCTCCCTCCTCCCATCATTGCCACATCTGTCTCCTTCTCTTCCTCCCACCCACCATTACCACACCTGTCTTCCGTCCATACTTCATTGCCTTTCTTTTTTGTGCCCCACTAACTATCCATGCACTTCACTCTCCCCCTCTGGCCATGCTCCTCTGTCTCTGTTTATGCTGCACTCACTTCCCGTGATCCATTCCTCGTTTTATCCACACTCCTCTTTCAGTGTTCATGATCCACTGTCCTTAGCCATGCTTTTCTATCTCTGTCCATGCCCTACTGAAACCCTCTGTCCATGTTTTTTTACCGCTGTCCATGCTCCACTGTCACTGTTAATGTGCTCCACTGTCTCATTCCATGTCAAATTGTACTAATTTTCGCCCCACTAGCTCTGTTCATACTCCACAGTCTTTTTCCATGTTTCACTGTCCTTATCCATGCTCCCCACTGTCTCTAATCCATGCCCCACTGTCTGTCTGTCCTATACTGTCTCAGTCTGTGCTCCACTGTCTCTATCTAGCTATACTGTACTCTGTTGTCTTTATCCTTGCCTACACTGTCTCTGTCTGTACTCTGCTATCGTTATCCATGCTTCACTATCTGTATCCATGCCCCACTGCCTCTGTCTATAGGCTACTCTGTTGTCTCTGTCCATGTCTCCTTTGTCTTTTTCTATACTCCCCTATCTCTAACCATGCTCCACTGTCTCTGTCTGTACTCTTACTATCTATATCCATGCTCCACTGCATTTTCTTACGTGGCATGTTTTTATTTTTTACATTATGTAGGTAGAGTCCAGTGAGCACTGTGATATACCGTGAAGGCCAGAAGTAGCATTGCTGTTTGTGGGTGTGGGGATGCTGGTGGTATTGCGGTGTGGTGGGTTAGGGGTAATGTACGGAGGAGTTAAGGGCGAGAAGAGGTGACCGGAGGAGGGAAGGAGAGGAAAGAGGAAAGGGGAAAGGAGTAAACAGAAGGAAGAAAAAGAAAGTGGAGGACCGGGAAGAAAAAAGAGGAAGGAGTGTGAACGAAGCAGGAAGAAGTACAGGATATGAAGGAGTATTAAAAATGAGGAAAAAGGCTTACATTTTTTTTTTTTCTGTATAAGACAGATGATAGGGATTTTTTTTTTTTTGCGGGGTGGGTGCGGGTTGGAGCAGGTTATAAAATGTTTGGAGCAAAAGGACGACAATCGTGAAAAATAGAGGAAGAGCCCAGAAGCAGTAGAATTACGCAGCCACCAAGCATCCCGAGGAAGCAGTGTGGTTTGCGGATAGATGGAGTGCTACAGGTTATTGTTGGCATTTGGAGGGTGGATGGTTATGTTAGGTTACATTAGGTACGGTTAAATTTTCCGGTACGCAGGTGCTCGTGTTTTTTGCGGGAGTGTTTGGGGTAGGTATCAGGTACCCAGTATGATTATTTTAGGGATGAGGCAGGTGACCAGAAGACTTAGATAAAAGGGGAGGGATAATTGTGAATAAACAGAGGAACAGACAGCATTAATAAAGGAGGGAGAAATTTTGGTCGGTCATCATTATCATCATTATAATCATATTCATCATGATTACCGTCAAAATTGAACAGTTTGCATATCACTCTCTGGAGATAAATTCCGTCGCTCTTTCTGTCGCTTAGGAAATTTCCCAGGACATATTCCTGTGCTGGGACGTTCCCTTTAATAATCTCAGTCATCTCACCGTTTGTCTGGACCCGAGGGCCAGACGTGATTTGGAAATGGTCGCCAAATGGAGGAACGATAGCAGGTTGAAGCCAGAAATTTGACACTGGCACTTATGCCAATGTGTCTTGGCATCTCGATATAAACTGACCGTGAATCCCTTTGGCTTTAAAGCAGTTTTATTTTACCTTTTATGCATGGATAGCTGTTGAAGTGCTTTGGTGTCATATTCTAAACGGAAAATGGTATGCCATTGTTAGAGGGAAAAAAATGCAGCCACTGGTCCCTCAGAAACGAAGGAAAAATGCAGAAGAAAACAGTAATACTAGATTCACCATTGCCACCCAAAAATGCAAAACCAGAGCCACAGTTGTCGGTAAATTTCCACTGAAAAAGAAGTGAGAAGGAAACACAAAACTGTCGAGGGAGGCAAAAAATTTGCTGCAGAGAACTCTATCTATCTATCTATTGCCAGAGACCTCAATCCCATAGGGGGTGGCCACAAACAAATCGCCTTACCGGTACATGTCGCCCTGTCCAACGCCATTTCACTGCTCTGCTCCCAGCTCACACCCCCTCTCACATTTATCTCTCTACTCTCCATCCCTCCATCTCATCCTCGGCCTCTCCCTTCCCTCACTCCCCCTCCACGTCACTCGCATACACTCTCCTCGTTTGGCCTCTCCCTCTCCATCCTCTCCACATGGTCAAACAACCTCATTGTATTTCTCCAAACGTTTTCTATCACATCCACGTCTACACAACAATGCTTCTTCACTTCCTCATTTGTCAATCTGTCTCTCCAAGTAACTCCACATGCTCCTCTCAGATAACGCATTTTCACAACTCTGGCTCTTGGATTGTGTCCTTCCAGCAAGACCAACCTTCACTTCTATGCGTTAGGTTTGGTATCAAAATACTGACATGAAGCGACTTTTTTACTTCCATGCTCACTTCCCTGTTCCTTATCACTGCTTTCAAAGAACCAGCAACCTTTCTTCCCTGGTGTACCCTTTCAACCACTTCAGCCTCTAAGCTTCCATCCTTACTCATCACACTACCTAAGTACTTAAATGCACTCGCATTTTCCGTTTCCTCATCACCCAGGATCACTATGCATTCAGTGACTTCATTTCTCTCGATGACCATAATTTTACTCTTCCCAATCATTCACCTTCAGATTCCTTTTCTTACACACTCTCCCAAACTCATTCACCGAGACTGCAGTTCCCCTTCATCTTTACTTAACAACAGAGTATCATCTGCAAACAACAGTATAGGAAGTTTTCAAACGCGTCTCTTTCATTTGGGCTGCTCCAACATCCACTACCCTATCTTGTATCTCTTTTATAACCGTATCCCATATACAGATTGAACAGCCGTGGAGACATGATACATCCCTGTTGTAATCCAACCTTCAGATAGAAAAATTCACTCAGTTCACCATCCACATGCATTGCAGGTGTAGCACCCTCATGCATACTCCTCATGGCATTCAACAACTTCTAACTGTATTTACTCCATATATTCTTGGGCAAAATTTTCCACATACCTTGTCTATCCACTCTGCCATATGCTTTCTCCAGATACTTGAATGCTGTATACAACTTTCTTTCTATTCTGTAGAAACTTTTCCACTAAAGACTTAAGGATGAATATCTAATATACACAACCTCCTCCCTTCCTAAAACCTTCCTGTTCTTCTCCAGGTAATTCCTCTGTTATTTCCCTTAGTCAGTTAATATCCTCCCATAAACTCTTTCTACCCCACATGCTCCACAGATTTCTTCTGTGAGTATTTTGCACACTCCTTCCACCTCTCCCCATCTGCTCCAAATCATATTTTCTGCCAGTCATACAATAATAATAATAATAATGAATAATAATAATAAAAATAATAATAATAAGAAGAAGAATAAGAAGAAGAACAAAAAGAAGAATATCTCTCTTTGTAACTGATATAAGCGAAACGGCCCAGAAATGTGGAACAGGATAGCAAATGAGGGGAAAACAAAAAGCTGAGACCCAGCAAAAACTTGTTTCTCCTTAACAAAGTTGAAGAAAATGATGCATGAGTGAATATACGTTCGAGTTGCACAGACACACTGTACGTAAAGGAAAATATTTATAAGAAAACAGTACCAGCAGAGAGGCCATGTGTGTGCTTTTGTGACATTGTTCTCCCACCTGGTTTACGGTCTGTTTGCTTCACTTGCTGGCGTGTCCAGTTTTAAGATATTTAGAGTTGCAAAACACATCAAAATATGTGGCGAATTATCGCTCAGTTCTATTTTTTTTCGTGGAATGTTAGGACAGTGACGTGTTTTTCATTTTAATACGTCAGTGTCCGGCGATTTTATTCAACTTAGGGGAGAATTTTCGATCGAGAGGAGTTAAACATAGCCTTGTTTAATACCCCCTCACTACTAAGCTGCTCTCACCCAAACAGTATAATCGTGTCACAGCAGCAAGAATAAACAAAAAATTTCGTCCTGAGACTGAAGGGGTTGACATTAGGTGCTGAAGTGAGAGGGTGTATTGTGTTAGCACAGTGTTGGCACAGGATGGTGGTTTTCTCAAAGTGTGCTGCTACCGGTACGTGCTGGCATAGTAGTGATTCGCTGATGCCTTACTGATCACATGTAGGCTACTCGTATCAGCATAACATCTTTCCTATTTTCAGCCAGTCTTGTTTCATGCCTGTCTGCCTGTTGAGGTGAGGTATCTCTATTTTTATGTAGCTGCTTATCTGTGCAATATAATTAAAGCTGCCTTGCTTGCATTCTATTGAGCTGTGTGTTATGTCTGGATATTTGTCTGTTTATGTCTGTACTCGTACGTCCTCTTTCCACCGCTACACCTGTCCTCCTCCTCCTCCTCCTTCTCCTTCTTCATACATTCATTGTCATGCTTTTCTTTCTCCTCCTCTTCCCATCATTACCACACCTGTCTTCTACGCATGCTCCACTGTTTCTCTTTCTGTGCTGCACAATTATCCATTCTTCACTTTCCCTCTGTCCATGCTCCCTTGTCTCTGTTTATGCTCCGCTGTTTGTCCATCATCCATTCTAGGAGGAAGGGAGCAGAAGGAAAGATGGAACATGATGGAGAAAAGTGAGAATGTATTTTTAATTATTATTTAATTGTTATTTATTTTTTATTTTAGGATGTGACAGTTGAGAGAGGTAGGGGAACTAAGATGGGAACATGCAAGAGAAGGCCCGGATAAAAAAAAAAAAAAAAAAAAAAAAAAGGATAAACATAAAAAGTGACGGGAGAGGACAGAAGTACTCGTTTACGTCGCTACCAAACATCCCG
>NC_137024.1:8825291-8848382 GCF_032717465.1 Coenobita brevimanus | reverse complement strand
ATTCAAAGTTCAAAGAACCATCCTTGGCTAAATAAGTACCTAAATATTTAAACCTATCAACTTGCTTTACAACCATACCTCCAATTACACATTCCTGCGCATTTTCCATATTCATATTGATTATTTCAGTTTTTCCACAATTAATAACCAAACCCACCTTGCGACCTTCACTCACCAAACAGTCCAACACTCTCTGCATCTCTTCTGGCCCATCACAAATCAAAACTATATCATCTGCATAATCTAAATCCAAAAGTTTCCTGTTCTCTCCCCAAAGTATACCTGCACCGGTTTCTGTTCCAACACGTTTCATAATGTAATCAATGACCAATATAAATAGTAAAGGCGATAGAACACCACCTTGAATTACTCCGGACTTGACTTCAAACGAATCACTCAGACAACCATCAACCATCACTTTACAAAATGTGTCCTCATGCATGTTCATAATGACCCTCACAAACTCCTCTGGTATTCCATAATGTCTCATGATCTTCCCCATAGACTCTCTCGAAACACTATCAAAAGCCTTTTCAAAATCAACAAAACAAAGACTTAACGGTACTCTCATTTCATTAACTTGCTGCATCAAATGCCTAACTATAAAGATCTGATCATTGCAACCACGTCCCTTTCTAAAACCAGCCTGTTCATCCCTCAGAATACCCTCAACCACCGGCTCCAACCTATTTAACAACACTCTACTGAAAACTTTCAAAGCTATCGGTGACAAAGAGATTCCCCTCCAATTACCACATTCACTCAGGTCTCCTTTCTTCGGAACTTTAACAATTACACCATTCTTCCAAACTGATGGTAGTAACCCCGTCACCCATATCTTATTGAATAGCTTGGTCAAGATCATTATTAATCTATCCCCCTCCACTTTAAACATTTCCGGAAATAAACCATCCTCCCCTGGTGCCTTATTATTCTTTAACTGTTTTACTGCTTTCTCCACTTCTGCAAGCCTCAACTCTCCTGTTTCTATATTTAAATCTTCCTGAGCAGACGGTATATCCTCTTCTGGTGGTATTGGTCTATTAAGAACTGTCTCAAAATGCTCTTTCCATCTATTTTTAATATCTCCATCTTTGGTCAATAAATTTCCTTCCCTGTCTCTAATTGGTATTTCCTTGCGTTTACCTGCATTACCACTCAGTTCTCTAATCGATTCATATGCTATTCTTTGACTCTGTCCATCATTTTTGTTTATTAGGATTTCAGTCTCTGCAACCTTTTCATCCACACATCTTCTTTTATCTCTCCTAGCTAACCTTCTTACTTCTGAATTCAAACTCCAGTACGCAGCTCTTGCTAATTCAATCTCTCGTTCATCAACGCATTGCATCTCACTCCTCAATTTAGCCTCACCTCTCTTTTTTATCATATCCCACGTTTCCTCTGATATCCATTTCTTTCTCCTGAATCTATGTCTCCTTCCAATCGTACATTCAGCAGTCTCATGCAAAACTTTGTTCACATCCTCCCACATCTCATCTACACTTCTCTCCCCCTCTTCCAACGTTTCCAACACCAAAAACCTATTTCTGCATTCTAATCTGAATTCCTCCTTTTCTTCTCCTTCTCTTCTAAGCTTAACAATATCGTATCTACCAACACCAGATTTTTCCTTCTTCTGATTTTTAAGTTTAAACCTTATTTTTGCAATGCTGAGTTGATGGTCACTACCAATATCCGCTCCCCGTTTAACATGAACATCTAGCAGAGAACTTCTATGCCTCCTACTGATAGCGATGTGATCAATCTGATTTTTATATTTTCCACACGGCGACACCCAAGTTGTCTTGTGTATATTGCAATGCTGAAAGAGTGTGCCCCCGATGACTAAGTCATTTGCTAGACAGAAGCTTCCAAACCTCACTCCGTTTTCACTCATCCTACTACCAACTCCCATCTTACCCATACATGCCTCAAATCCCTCATTTGAACAGCCCATTACTGCATTAAAGTCTCCAACGCAGATCAAAACATCATGTCTAGGTACCCTTCCTACTCCTTCTTGCAACTTTTCATAAAATGTGTCTTTCCTAAAGATTTATCTATCTATCTTTCTGTCTACCTGTTTATCTGTTGCACAGTTCCTATCTGCCAGCTCACATACTCAGTGTATGTCTCTTCTCTCTTTGATCTCCTCTCTATACCCAGCACTTCGTTTCCTCCTTGGACTTATTTTTAACCTCATCAAGTATTTCACCAAATCATTAGGAAAAAAAAAAATCATATCTTGTTAAGTCTGACAATGTACGTTGGATATTCACCGTGTCTCTTGCTGTGCTATAAATTTTGGTGTGCAGGACGAAGAGATCTGATACCGAATTTAAGTTGCATTCCAGTGGCTAAATATTGCATTTTGACATGTAACGCATTAACTCCTTCCCCGAAATGGCGTATAAGAATAGTTTTTTTTTTTTTTTTTATGCAAGAAAGAAGGAACCAAAGGCCATGGGCCCGCAAAGCGCTCCTCCCTCCCCCCCCGAAAAAAAAAAAATAAAAAAAAAAATATATATATATATATATATCTCTATATATATGAGAGCCAAATTCAAGATCCGTTCATTTCGAGATGCCTGGGCACACTGCGTTTGAAAGACTAGAGAACATAGGAAGTAGGTTATACCGACAGAGGGAGACAGTTCCAGAACTGACCAGTTGAATACATGTAGGACTGGGAGTAACAGTTAACTCTTTACATTAGAGAGTTGGACAGAAAAGGGATGAGAGTTTGCTGCTGGACGGGTGCTACGCACCCGTTGTTCAGGTGCAGGGATGCAAGCAGACAGTTCAGAGGAGAAGCGACCATTGAAGTAGCGATAGAAAAGAGATAAAGATGCAACAGTGCGGCGAAGAGACAGAGGTTGAAGGAAGCCAGTAAGAAGGAGAGTTGATGAGACGAGAAGCCTGTGATTCCACCCTATTGAGACGAGCTTTATGTGGGGAGCCTCCTCACACAGGAGAGTTGTAGTCTAAACATGGGACGAATAAAACCTGTGTATTAAGTCATCAACTTTGCAGGGGTATAGAAGGAACGGAGTCGGCTTAGCACACCTAATTTCTTGAAAGCAGATTTTACAAGAGATGCAATATGATCTTTCCAAGATAAGTCCTTGAGTGAATGAAACCCCAAGCATGTTCAAGGATGATGCAGGATTGAGCTGGATATTATTAAACATAAGTGGGTACTCCCGTGGAAGATTGTGTCGGGTTGATAGGTGTAAAAACTGTGTATTGATGTATTTAAAACAACAAGATTATTTTTACCCCAGTCAGAGATACGAGCCAAGTCAGACATTAGGTGTGCCATAGCCACATCCCTTGTTTGTTGAAGTAACTGCTGAGATGGACGTTGTGGGAACCGAATGGAAAGGTGAAGGGTGGAATCGTCAGCGTACCAGTTGATAGGGTTAGATGTACAGCTTAGAAGGTCATTGATGAATAAAAGAGAGTCGGTGATAGCCCTGAGGAAGACCACTGTTGATAGATCTAGGAGAATGAACGATGGCCGTCTACAGATGAAGGCACAGATAGAAGGATAGAAACCGTAAGAAGGCAGTTTGGAAATTAAAGATATTATGCCAGACTCGATCGTAAGCCTTTGAGATGTCAAGTGCAAGTGTCAAAGCTTTCACTACTTTATTCTTGCTACTTCCTGACTGTATTATTGAACTAAGGAACAATCTCTAGCAGGGAAGGGATTAATGATGATTAATGTGTAGCCTCCGTTCGAAAAGTTTCCAACTCTAAAGAATCTCTTGGTAATGAGGAAGCTAAGTGCAAGAGTGCAAGGAAAGGAACAAGGGAATAAAACCTCGGTGTCTTTACACTGCATTGGAATTTGTGTATCATTTTTTTTTTTTCACGCTATTGGGAGGCATTTCACTCCAATACATTAAATGACTATGAACAACTTGACCTATTTTGCCTTGTTCTTTACATTAAGTCTAAAACTGACGAACCATTTTCGATTACTAATATATTTCTATCTCTACTAACATCACTATATTTGTTGACCCATCCTACGTTTCAGTGTATTCAATTCTCTCTAATAAACAATCAAAGCCTGCCTCAGTTAAACTGCTTGGATGAAAAACTATCGGTTAAATCTACTACCGCAGCACCGTGTCTTCAATGACTACACATATTTCATCATCATCATCATCGTCATCAATCGTCATCACCATCATCTAATCATCAACATCACCATCCTATGCCAGTTCACTGAACAACACAAGAACCTCCCAGCTTTTCATACAAACGTATCTGCCAACTATTCATTACAAAATACTTATTTCAAGTATGTATTTAAGCACCTAATACATTACACTAGTTCTGGGTGACATACTTCTATTATGTACTGAAAATGGATGATGAAAATCAGACGCTGATGTGGTGATATGTGAAGGTTTGTGACATCTAGGATAATTGCTGGGTCTCAGGGAACAAAGTGTTATATCTATATCCAGAGTCCCACTAAGGCTCTTCGTTGACAATATATGGAAGAAATGTAATAAATACATTGTATCCATATAGTATCAGATTTTGCACCCTGCGGAAGGTGGCCTCCACCAAACCTCCTCTAGACACTGTTACCCCTACTGTATAATGATCTCTCCTCCCATGACACACAATAACCTTCCTTTATTCGCTCTCTGCACCTTCACTTGGTCCTATTTCTTTCTCAGTCTAGGTTTTCAGCTTCTTTTCTGTTACTTCTCTATAAACCCATAACCATGGCATACATTCACAATGGTCCACATCACCACACTATTTCAAGGTATTTCACAGTGTCAGCCACCACAACCACCTCCACAGTTTTCATAGACCCCACCATCCCCTCCTTCCAACTCGTTCTCGGTCTACGCCTTCTTCTTCTTCCCACAACTCTTCTCTCCCTCTCCCCACCGTGGACTAGGTATTGTGGCGTGTGTGTCTATGGTCACTGGCAATACCGGACACAGTCAATTAGTGGTTGGGTATGTGGTGCTTCTCACCCAGCCTATCTCTTGATATGTTAGGAAATAACCAGACGAAATTCAGCCATCTGTCTATCAACCTAGCGATCAGTTTACTGCTTCACGCCACATCCTGTGTGGGGAGGCCTCGGAGAAAAGACTTCGACAAAAGCAACTAATAACTACTCGGTAATAAAGCTGGTAAGTCATCTATGTCTATACATCTCTGTTAAAATCTCTCTATATCTGTCTATCTGTCTATCTATCTACCTATTCCTAAAACATTGGTAAAAGAACTAACAATAATTCACCTATCAGTCTATCTGGCTGTCAAACTTTCGGGAACTACTGCCAGATATGTCGGTATACGGAGCAGGAATAAGCAGGTGTGGGAGTAGGTGCAGAGAACAGGTGTGGATAATAGTTATGGAGGCAGGTGTGGGGAGCCGAAATTCCATATGCATACATTTAATACTCTAATATCAGACACGTTCAATACAGTTAATTACTTAGCCCCTCCCTAATAATGCTCTTCTTTCCCAATATTAAAAATTCTATAATAGCGCACTGGAAGACCTTTAATCCATTCGTGTGTGTTGTGTGTGTATCTGTGTAAACACACACACACACACACACACACACAAACTCTCTCTCTCTCTCTCTCTCTCTCTCTCTCTCTCTCTCTCTCTGCCTCTATTCTTTCACCCCTCATTTTTCTGCCCTCTCCTACCCTCCTCCTCTCTTCTTTCCCCACACATTATTCACTGCCTTCCACCACGCCTCCCCGGGGGTCTGTTCCAACTGTCTTTGTCTCAGCCTCTTTAACTTTATCCCTTCGCTGACTCTTTCTTGTTTCTTCAATTCCCCTGCACCCCCACGATGGGCTCACAGTCCTCTTTGGCTTGATGTCCTGACACAGTTTACTGCTCCCTATAAGTTTCATTCATTTTGATGCTTGCGTTACATTTTGCGGGTTCCATTTCCTCTGGTTTCTTCTTCAATAGGTTTCATTCCTGCGAATGCCGGTACCTGGGTCTCCACAGTAATTACAGGTCCTTATGTGTTTCATTTCTTTTTGGTTTCCATGTCCCCAGGGTTTAGAAAACCTTGGAAGAGTCTTTCTGTCTGAGTTAACTTGATCCCCACGTTTTTAATTCTTTCTGGCCGCTGCCTGCGCCCATCTCTCTATAGACCGTTGCTTTTCACTCCCTCTGATATCCACGTATTTCCATATTTTAGAAACACCCATTTTCTTTTTTCTTTTTTCTGTCCTTCTCTTTCCATTATAGACTCCCACAAGCTTCCTGTCTTCAGAGTCTTCATTCCTTATAGATCCCACAAAGTTTCATTTCTTTTGGATCCCAATTCCTTACCCCCCCCCCCCATGTGTTTACTGTAGTTTTCCTGTGCTCATACTATCAATACATGCTATACTTCTTTTTACTCTTTTGTCCCCAAACTTAAGACATTCTAAATTTCACCATTTCTTTTCCGTCACGTAACCCCATTAATAGTACAACAATATACTCCCTTACTGTGTCAGTATCTATCTATCTATCTATTGCCAGACGCCTCAATCCCGTTTGGGGTGGCCACAAACAAATCGCCTCCAAGTCGCCCTGTCCCCCGCCATTTCACTGCCCTGCTTCCAACTCACACCCCCTCTCTCATATACCTCTCCACCCCATCCCTTCATCTTATCCTCGGCCTCCCCCTCCCTCTTCCCCCCTCCACCTCACTCACATACACTCTCTTCGTCAGTCTTTCACCCTCCGTTCTCTCCACATGGCCAAACCACCTCAGTGTGTTCCTCATAACGCTTCCTATCACATCCACATCCACACCACAACGCTTCTTTATATCCTCATTCGTCAGCCTGTCTCTCCATGTGACTCCACAGGCTCCTCTTAAATAACTCATTACCACTGCTCTCACTCTTGACTTGTGTCCTTCCAACAACGTCCAAGCTTCACTTCCATACGTTAGAGTTGGTATCACAATACTGTCATGTAGTAACTTTTTCACTTCCATGCTCACTTCCCTGTTTCTTATCACTGCTTTCAAAGAACCAGCAACCTTTCTTCCCTGCTGTACCCTTTCAAGCACTTCACCCTCCAAACCTCCATCCTTATCATCACACTACCCAAGTACTTAAACGTACTCACATTTTCCAATTCCTCACCATCCAACCTCGTTGTACATTCAATGACTTCACCTCTCTCAAAGACCATCACTTTACTCTTCTCTACATTCACCTTTAGATTCCGTTTCTTACACACTCTCCCAAACTCATCCACCAAGCCTTGCAGCTCCCCTTCGTCTTCACTCAACAACACAGTATCATCTGCAAACAACAGTACAGGGAGTTTCCAAACACTATCCTCTCTCACCAGGGCCACTCTAACATCAACTACCCTACCTTGTATTTATTACCCCATCCATGTACAGATTGAACAACCATGGAGACATGACACATCCCTGTTTCAACCCAACTTTCAAAGAGAAAAATTCACTTAGCTCACCATCCACACGTACTGCTGCCTTAGCACCATCATACATACTCTTCACAGCATTCAGCAACTTCCTATCTACTCCATATATTGTTAACACTTTCCAAAATCCTTGTCTATCCACCCTGTCATATGCTTGCTCCAAATCCATGAAAGCCGCATACGACTTATTTCGCACCACACTAAGTTATCATCTGAAATTTCAGGGGCCTTCCATTTCTCGCTTGAACAGTTTCTTAATTTCTTCCGCTTTTACGGTAACAACTTCATCTTTCACTGACACATCCGTCACATCCAATATAAAATCTGTGTCCTTATTATTCGTCACGTACTTCTTCAGTTTCTCGTTTCACCAGCCTCTTAATTTCTCCCATTTCTACTGTGTCAGCTGCCTCTCTCCAATCCGTCAGTATATTCATTCTAACGCAAGTTGTTATTAACACCAATTTACAAAATAGTGAACGTGATGAGGTGTGATGTAGGATGATGGAAATGACTAACCGTTCAAACCAAAGACGTTTTTCCCGAGTAGAATGAAATAATTTATGGTTAACTAATATATGATACACAAGACGCGTTCAGATTCAATAGATTAATTGCGACTGTCACATATTGCAAATGTCTGACCCCTTCAGCCCGAGGACGTCTTTCCTCAGCTGAATAAAACAGCCTGGGACTCGCCAGTATGTTATGATTTAAAAAGAACGGTGTTGACATAATGCATAATGTTTAGCTCACTTGGGGTAGAGTTCTTTTCACCCCAGTGACCTTGACCTTCGAGACATGTACTTCATATTCCAATGTTATCCAGATATGGTCAGTCTTGTTTCTAGGTATACTATTTCAGAGGTACAAGATAGAAAAGATGGGTATACAAACACACAGACAGACGGAACCAAGTACATCACTACCAACTAGGACGAGGGTATCAACAGTGAAGACGGCAAACTTGAAGCGGGTGAGTATTGAAAAGGTAGGAAGTAAAGGAGAGACAGGACCGAAGATAGAAGGGAAATGTAAGAGGGAAAGGTGAGCTAAGAAAGGAGTGTGGGGAGTGATGAAGGTTGGGGGTTAGAGAGGATGGAGACAGTGTGATGGAGAGAATTGTGCAAAAGGGTGATGGAGGTAAGAAGGAGTAGGCGTTAGGAACGGAGAGTCACGGGGAGGGGGAGTGAATGTGAGAAAAATGAGGGGAAGAGGTGTAACAGAAGACGAAGACAGTAGGAAGAATTTTATGGAGGAGAGGGGAGGGAATGTATGGGGAGGATGAAATTGTGATGAAGGGTTCGGAAGGGAAATGTAATGGAGGGAGTGGGACGGTGCTGAAGTGCGAAGGAAGGAGTGGGGAAAGAGAGGAGGAGGGAATGTTTGGGAGGGATGGAGAGGGAGTCTGAGGGAAAGAAAGAAGAGGGGAGGGGATAGGGGACAGTGAGAGAAAGGAACATGACGGAGTGCACTGGGAGGGGAAGGGGAAGGTCGGGTGGTGCAGTGTATCTGAGACAGTTCGACACTCTTTGTAGTCTTTGCTCCCCTCCAACTTTCATCATACTCATTTCTCCCTGTATTTACTTATTGATATTAATCGCCTCCTCCATCCACCTCGTCATTTACTGAGGCCAGGCGGTGAGAAAGTTGTGGCCTTCTGTTTAACATTAGTTTCTCATTTTCATTAATATTTAACACGGATCTTTTTTTTTTTTTTTGCCATGTTCATTAACTTTCTTTTTTACACTGTGTTAATCTCGCCATAAATTTCGGCGAAGAGGTTCATTATTCAGCCGACTGGACTTCCAAATATTTGACTGAGGGTAAGACTTTAGTACCTTCACTACGACAACACATTTTCTATATATTCTTACTGATACGAAGCGATTTAATCAGATAATGAGAGTTGCCTACAACTGAACGGTATAATGAAGGCTGCACCTAACCCCTTCAGTTAGAAGAGTCTTTCATAAATAAATAGTCTGGCAGTTGGTTGAGTAAAACAAACGTCATCACTTTGAAGGAAATAATTACGCCATAATTTTACGAATTATTGACTTATATATTGACTTATTTTTTATTTATTTTTATTGGTTCCAACTAGAAACTTTTTGGTCTTGAAAATTCTGAGGACAACCCCTTAATTACTTCATTACATTTCTTTTTTCACATTCTCGTTACTTACATATGACTTGTGTAGTTTGGGAAGACCTATGGGAGTGTACTGATCTGAAACATTCTCATTAACTCATTCAGTACGATTATATCTCTTCAAGGCTGAGTATAATCACATGGAGGCAGAAAATGCAAATAGAAAAAGCTTGAATCAGTGTCGGGATTAAAGTTATGGCCATAAAGAGTAAATTCCCACAATCCCTGTAATACCTGACTCATACGGCAACTGAAATGTGACTATATTATCATTCTTTTACGTTCCTCATACGCTTCCTCTTCCTTCCCGATTCGTCCCAATATTATAAGAAACGTAACTTTAACATTATTTACCCCCGTTCCCATTCCGATGCTCTTTCCTTCTTCCTTCCTGATTTAACACTCAGGCTCATATGACTCATTCTCAGGTGAAAAAACAGTCTGCTGTCAGCTGAAATATACAAGAGTTGTGCCGATTAAGATAGGGTTAAGTGTGACAGTACTAACACTCTTGGGCTTCACCAGCGTACTCACTCTCACATGAATAAAATATCATCTGGCGTTAGCTGTTAAGATAGTAATGGAATTATCTCTGGAAGGTTAAGCTAATTCATTACCGGTATATCAAAACTGAAACCTAATCATCTGAATGTGATCACCAAGTTATCAAGGGAGTCTCCAGGACTCTGTGTGCGGTGGTGGTCGCAAGGGGGTGGTGGGTCCACAGGCTCCTCGGTACAGCGAATGAAGAAATGGAAAAAACATCAAGATTCTGCAAGGATTCTATCGAAAATAGTTAACAATTGAATTAATCTGCCAAAAAGCCAAAATTATCACTCAAGTTCATTTTCATTGAACGCTTGGGCCTAATACTTTTACCTCCTGCACCACACGAACATATATTTCCCCCAGCCTCCCTGACCCACAATTTACATGCGGGGAGTGGAAGAGAGTAGCACTTTGGCAGATCACACAAACTTTCTATTATTCACGGAGCGTCCATGACGTGATACATCATGCTGTGACAGATGCACTACGTTTGACTGCACACAATATATTTCATTCAGCCTTCATGAACCCGGATCAGCATGTAATATGAGACAGAGAAGCACTGCAGCAAACAATACATAGATTTGTATAATCCACGACCCACAAAAGACACTGTATGCGTGATAGGGAACAACATGATTTATGGCAAACCACAAATTCTGTTCAATATTTCACTCACTTCCCATGACCGGAAAATGAAGCAGAACGATCTCATATCACACAAACTAATCTGTATCTCATCTACCCTTCATGACCCTGATGTAGCATGCAGTGAGTAACGGAGCAACACAAGCTATATCAGATCCCACACCCGGCTGTATGAAACCAATTGTCATACTGAGCCCTTGCATATTCATGGTAAGAAATTAAATGAAAAAGCCAGCTACACTATGAACAACACTCAACTCGATAATGTCAGTCATGAAAAGACTTAGGAATTATAGTAACAATTTAGGTGTGCTAAGCCGGCTCCGTGCCTTCTTTACCCCCGTACAGTTGTTGACTTTATAAACGGGTTTTATTCGCCCTTGTGTAGAGTACAACTCTCATGTGTGGTGAGGCTCCCCCACATACAACTCTTCTCAACAATGTGGAGTCATAGGCTATCTGTCTCATTAACTCTCCTTCTCTTACCGGCTCCCTTCAACCTCTGTCTCTTCACCGCACTGTTGCATCTTTATCTCATTTCTATCGCAACTTCAATGGTCACTGCTCCACTGAACTGTCTGCTTGCATCCTTCCACCACTAGGGTGGGCGAGCAACACAGATCTAGCAACAAACTCTCATCCCTTTTTCCGTCCAACTCTTTAATGCAAGAGTTAACCCTTTCTCCCAGCCCTTCATGTATGCAACAAGTCAACTATGGAAATGTATTCTATCTGTATATCCCACTATCTATGGCCTCCAGTCTTACCCGCCGCATCCCGGCAGATTTTTCACGAATGACGCCCACCCCCAAATACGGCAGATAGTCGAAAAAAAAAAAAAATTGGGGGGGGCGAAAACCTCCGCTTTTTATGAGAAACATCGAAAATTCAGAGAGAAAGTGCTCAGTTGAGTTTAGAAATACAGTAGAAGTAAGAGTACCTTTACCTTGTTACCGTGTTCTCCCAGGCCAGGCTCGAGAGAAAACGTTTTCTATGGGAGGGGTAGCTATTTCAAACCATTCACAATTGGTTAGATATTTATTTATTTGGTACGAATTTATATGTTGTACAACAGTATATAGGTTTTCAGACAATAATATAGGCGATATAAGCGTTGTTCACTCAACCAAAAACATCAACATATGGCACCTTCTTTTACGACGTTACTGCCTCATCACTTCTGCTTATTTCTTCCTCAGGCTTGTTTTTTCCTTTGTCCTCCACCTCAGGAATCACTTTCGCCTTGAATTTCATCATTGGAGAGACAATGGTGCGACATTTCTTTACTGGCCAGGTCACTGCTAAAAGGTGAGTTGCCGAGAAAATGGCTTGCAGGGGGAGGGGGGTCAGGTGAGGCCAGGCATCATCGCCGTCTGGCGTTGGGTAGAGGAAGGTCTCCCGCATATGCCTACCAAAAATCACACGTAAAATTTGAAAAATGTGCAAATGACGGACCTCGTAGTTGCAAAACGTATGGATATGTGGTCGGGTGTCACCGTGACAAAACGTGGCGACGTATCCATACGTCGTCGGGACGCCTCGGGTTTATTTCAGTATATCCAGGCATATCAAAATGAATGTATCTTGAATATGACTCTTTTACCTTGTCTATTTTCTTCTTGGAGGGAACAATTTGCTGGCTTCTAGCCTTTGGTTCCTTCTTCTTTGCATTTAAAGAAATTATCTTAAACCAATAAACAGTGTACAGAAGCTGTTAACAAAGCCAAAAAAATAACAGGATACATTGGCTGAGCATTCGAATACAAAGCAGAAAATAACATCTTCACCTTGCATAATTCTCTAGTATGTCCACACTTAGTATTGCGTCCAGTTCTGGTCGCCTTATTACAAAAAAGTTATAAACTTGAGACAGTGCAATTAAGGGTGACAAAGATGATACCTAGACTGAGAAATAAACCATACCGGGAGCTTTAGAAACCTTGAATCTCTTTACCTTAACTAAACGCAGATTACAAGGAGATATAATTCGAGTATTCCAAATATTTTCAAAGGACACGATAATATGGTTATTGATATATATTTCACAGTAGATCACTCAAATTATACAATAGGTAGTGGGCACAAAATTATTGGCAAACGATTTGAGTCACATGAAACTAAGCATTTCCTCTTTAACTGAGTTGTAAATACGTGAAACAAACTGCCCTCATATGTAGTAAACTGTGATACATTACTGGACTTTAAAAATCGCTTGGATAAGTACTGTATCTGACTTCTAAGCTCTCGCCGAGTACTCATACGCCACAGCCGCAACAAGCTTTTACAACCTGAAGTGTAATGGTCATGGCACAGTAAAAGTCAAAGTGGACGGCGCAGTTACACTCAAGATGGCGCAGGGACAGGCAAGGCGAAGTAAGAGAGAGCACAACAGCCCGAGAAGAAGGTATATTTTGTAAGCGCACCACCACCAACCATATAACGCAAGAGACTGTGTGGTAATCTTGTACTAGTTGGCTATCAAGTTTCTCTTCCTTACCAGTTAATTTTTCTGCCTCTTACGTTAATACTATCTCCTTTATTATTAATATGTATGGAAATAAAAATGAAACCTGAATAAAACCCCAAGGAGGAAGATTTAAGCAATCTGATTGTAGATTTTCATGTCATTGTTCGCATAATTGCTGATGAGAATAGGTAAGGAAGAAGGAAAGGAAAGAAAAAGGTAGAAGGAGGGATGAGGCGGAAAAGAGACAACAAAGGAAATATGATGATGAAGGAAAGGAAAAAAGGAGGAGGAGAGATCTGGGAGAAGGGAGGAAAGGAGGAATACAAATAGAAAGGAAGGGAGAATGACAGTAATGCCAGAGAGATGCGAGAAGGGGAAGGAGAAGCAGAGGAGAGGACACGACGAGGGAAGGGAAGCAGGGTAGGAGGAATGAAGGAGCGGTCAGAGTGAAGTAAAAAAGGAAGCAAGGGAAGAAGGAAGGAAAAGACGATGTGAGGATAGAATGGAGAAAGAAAGTTAGGGAAGATAAGAACGGAAAAATGGAAGAAGGATGGAAACGAGGGAGGAAAGAAGGGGGGGGAGGAAAAAAGGGGGAGGGAGAAAGGGAAAAAGAAAAGAAAGGAGGAAGAAAGGAGAAAGGGAAGAAGAGTGGGAGGAAGGGAAGGATAAGGGGAAGGAGGACGAAAGAGATGGATGACGGAGGAAGGAAGGTCAGCAGAAAAGGACATACCGGTACAGCAAATTCACTTTTCGGTTACTGTAGTCCAGATTATCTAAGACGTAACAGAAAACATATACGTCCATAGTAGCGTTTATCTAAAAAAAAAAATCCATCTCTATGATTCGAATCGCAAAGCGTTAAAGCACGGTCACCTTCAGTCCAAGACTTACGAGGTGTTTGAAGAAAGCAGAGAGGAAGAGTAAGTTGGAAAAGGAGAAAAGTGTAAAAGGAGGGATAAACTCAAAGAAGAGTGGCTGAAAATGAGAAAAGAAGGGACGTAAATGAAGATGAACAGAGGTACAGAAGAAGGAGGAACGGAAGAGAGACTGGACGAGAGGCTGAACTGGAAGGACACGGACGCGAAAAAAGGGAAGAAGGAAGCAAGAAAGAGCAACAGAGAATTGGAAGAAAGGAAGGGGAAATGCGTGAATGGACGAAATAACATGACAAACCAAAGGAGAGGAGACAAAAGTACAAAACAACTGCAAAATGGAAGAAAAGGTTAAGAATAAGAAATAATAATAATAAAAAAAAAAAACTGCAGCAAGTAAGGAAGAAAGAACACTTGAAAAGTAGCCAGGAAAGACATGAGGAAAAAAAAAGTGTCAATCAGAACAACGACGAAAAAAACAAGAACAAAAAAAATGAATGTACAAGTTTATAAAAAAAGGGGACGAAGAAGGACAGGAAGAAGACTGAAATGAAGAAGAAAGAAGGGAAGGAAAATAGAAATCGTCCATGAAAAAGAAAGGAAAAAGGTATGACAAAGCGATGAACAGAGGAAAAGAAAAACAAACAAGAAATAGGAAACAATGAAAATCCAGAGATGACGAAGAAAGAAAGGAAGGAAGAAAAGACGCAAGATAATGGATGAAATGGAGTGAAAACGGGATGGAGACGAAACATGGAAAGAAAAACTGAGTACGAGGAATGAAAAGGAAGTAAAAATTCACGGAAAACAAGAAACAAAGGAAAAGTAACACAGGGAAAGAGGGAGAGGTAGCAGGTGGGGGTTTCGCAAAGAGACGTGTGTGTGCGTGACTGAGAGACTAGGGTTGATCTAGGGATATACAGTACAGTGGGGAATTGGTGTAGGGACTGCCAGAGAAAAAAAAAAAGACTGGATGGTGAGGGAACTAGAAGAGGGGACGGGACAGAGAAGGAAAGGGAAAGTGTTGTCCAAAATTGAAGGAATGAAGGGAAAGATATCAGACGCAGGGATAGGGAATGGTAGAAGAAGAATGTATTTCGTGGCAGGGGAGGTGGGTGGGAACGGGCGAGGAAGGAGAAAAATAATAATACAATGCAAAAGAATATGAGGGAAAAACTGATGAGAATGGGAGGAAGAATGAAGATAACAAACGATAGGGTAGGATGTGGAAGAAGGGAGGATTTACTGGGAAAGGAGATGGATGGGAAAGGGACAACGAGGGAGAAAACAAATATACAGAAGAATAAGAGGGAAAAGCTGATAAGAATGGGGAAGATGGGGCAAAGTTTCCTGCCTCTAATAATCCTCCACCTCATACATATCCATATTATTTTCGGTCTCCCTCCTCCACATACTGTTCAACACAATCCATGTTCATGGTCATCTTTCATTCATATTTCTCCACTTTATCCAGCCATCTAGCGTTCGGTCTCCCTACCTAATATAGTCCTCTATTTTATCCTTACACCTTGTTCACAGTATTCTAATCTCTTTTATACCTCTCTCTCTCTCTCTCTCTCTCTCTCTCTCTCTCTCTCTCTCTCTCTCTCTCTCTCTCTCTCTCTCTCTCTCTCTCTCTCTCTCTCTCTCTCTCTCTCTCTCTCTCTCTCTCTCTCTCTCTCTCTCTCTCTCTCTCTCTCTCTCTCTCTCTCTCTCTCTCTCTCTCTCTCTCTCTCTCTCTCTCTTTTTCTCTACATCACTACCACCACCAATACCTTTGTCTCCATCACCACTACTCCCGTCTCTCTTTTTATCAACACCACCATTTCGTCTCCATCACAATCTTTCCTTCTCCATCACAACCTCTCCTCCAAAGCCACCATTCCCTCCCCCACACCACCCCCTCTCCATCATTCTACTCCCTCTCCATCACTAAAACTCCCTTTCCATCACCACCACTCCTTTTCCATCACCACCCCTTTAAGCTACTCTCCTTTTTGTATCTCTATACAACCACCATATACAACAATCACAACACGAAACATTAACAACAATTCCGAGAAACTGGCCACCAAATAATAAAATTAAAACATCCTTAGATGGAACGAGGTACTGAACTGTGAAGACAACTGTCAAAAAAAAAAAAATAATAATAATAATTCATCAAGGACAAAACTTACACCTAATCTACAAACAAGTCCACTCTACCATGTACAATATTTGCAAAATCAATATATCCAGAAATAAAAATCAACATGAACTAGAATATTAACATCCACAAACACCACCTCTCCTTGCCCAAACTTCACCTTCTCTTCCAAGCTGAGACTCAGCAGTCTGAGGTGACTGACAATAAACTTTTCTCTGTATCCTCCTACTTTCTCTATACTCATTTCAAAGCCAAAGATGGCTGTTGTGTATATGTACGCAATGACATATCTTCCTCTCGTGTTCTAAGCTTGAATCTTCAGAATTATCTGCTCTCTGGCTTCGGTTTTCCTGCCATTCTTTGACTAAATATATTTGTTCTGTTTACTTATTTACCAATTCTACTATTAAAAATTCTTCAACTATCTTACTTCTAAGATGGAACACCTTTTATCAATTTCTCCTTTCTCTGAAATCTCAGTACTAGATGATTTCAATGTTTACCACCACCTTTGGCTCTCCTCTCATAACACTGATCCACCTGGAGTACATACGTACAACTTTTCTATCCTTAATGACTTAGAGCAGCTTATACAGCACCCTACCTGTATCTCTGACAGTCTTGGAAAGAGTTCCAACATACCTAACCTCTTCCTTACATCTACTCCTGCTTGGGCTGTTAATCTTTTCTCTCCATTGGGCTCCTCCGATCACAACCTTATCATCTTAACCTGTCCTATCGCTCCAGTAGGGCCTGTAGATCCTCCAAAGAAGCATTGGCTGTCATATTAGAATTGCAGATTGGGAGGCTCTTAGGCAGTGTTTCTTTGATTTTCCGTGGAAGAAACGGGAGCTCCAGCCCTCCCTGTCATCAGCGTACCATCCACCATGGGAGTACCGCCCTGCTCGAGTGGCGCTACAGTCTACTCCATTAACTCTTTCAAAGGTAGGTAACTGCTTAAATAACAAATTCTTACTATTGCCAAACGATGTGACCCAACCAGAGGAATTGTTTGCCCATCAGTGGATTAAGAATATGGGACATAGGGCATGTGCAGTTCACACTGACGGTATCCAATATTGTTTTGACACAGTATGCCACAGCCTGTATCCAAGACAACTAGTGTCCCGCCAGTGTTCACACACTGACCAACATGAAATCTATAGTCTGATCGAACCCTCACCCATCCAAGCACCATCATCAGGCAGCAGAGGACAGCAGGAGGTGAGGGTGAGGGTAAGGGCGAGGGTGAGGATGAGGATGAGGGGAAGGGTAAGGGAAGTGGGGCAGGGCAGGGAGTGGTAACCTGGACACACCTGTATTGCCCCAAGTGTGCATCTCCTCGTTACTGCTAATGGCACGGCGTCACATACGCAATCTAACCCTGCATACATCAACGTGTACTCTCTCTCTCTCTCTCTCTCTCTCTCTCTTTCTCTGCACTTCCCTCCCTCCCTCCCTCCCTCCCTCCCTCCCTCTCTCTCTCTCTCTCTCTCTCTCTCTCTCTCTCTCTCTCTCTCTCTGTACTTCCGTCTCAGTACCCTTTCCTTTCTTCCTTCCCTTTGTTTCTGCATCTCCTTTGTGCTCGTCTGACTTAACCTATGAAAAAAAACTCAGAGGCTTCATCTCCCTCCCCTTCCCCCCGCTACTTCTCCGTCCCCCCCCCCTTGCTTTCTCCCAACCCCCTTCCTCGCTCCAGTGAAATCCTTTTGATTTCAGACCTTTATGCATGGTCGCTGGAAGTGTGGATGTGTACTACGGTGCTCGTGTGCTCTCTCTTCTAGATTTTTTGAGCTGCCCCACCTGCAACGTTTTTTTTTTTTTTTACCCTTCTGGTGATGGTTAGGCTGGCTAGTGCTGACCTCTCCCTTCACTCTTTAGAGATATAGTAGGTTTCTATATCTATTTGCTGAGATTGCCTTTGCTTACTTACTGCTGGAGTGGTTCCCCCACTGATCATTCTTGGGTGTGAACAGACACGGACGTGACCACCCGAGAGTGGTTTGAGAATGTTATTTCAGACTTTGTGTTCTACCCAGAGTATCTTGACCCTTGCTTGCCTTGCTCTTTCTTCCCACTTCCCCGGGGACGGGAAGATGGTTACTTTGTCGACCCCTCCTCCTGTCCCTCCTTCCCTCAGGAAGAGGGTGGTGGCTCTAAATGTCTACTACACGGATTGATTCACAGAATGACCGCCCCCAGACTCGATCCCCACTAGCCATCCCTGTACATAATGCAACGTTTGTACAGATACATGCTACTGGTTCTACGTCCCTGGCTAGTTTCAGTCCTTTTCTTACCAAGAAGATAGTTGATGGATGTGCTGGTGAAGTTGAACAGGTAAAAAATCTTGCTTGTGAAGATCTCGTAATTAAGAAAGTAAAGTCCACCCAGGTTAAAGACTTGTTTCTCACCCTTTAGTAAGAACGGTCTCATCAAAGCTCTGAAATATCATCTGGAGATACTTACAATAAAATTAATAAGTGGTCATGGTGTGAGAGGGAGTTGTATTAGGGCAGCACTGATGCTGACAACAAATTTGTCTTAGAACCTGGTTGCAGGGTGGAGTTTTGTGGTACCTGTAATAGTGGGGTGGTGGGTAGGTATGGATGGGAGAGGGTGGGACGGTGGTGGGTAGTGGGACAGGGTGGGGTAATAAACTATGTTATGATGTGCATTGCAAGTTGGCCAACATGGGCATGCCGATTATTCATTTCACAACTATTTCCAATCAACAAGTGTGCAGGCACTGGCTCTTGTATACCTGGAGTCTCATGACACAGGAAGAAGTACAGTACTTAAGTGCAGCAAGCAGTTAATAAAATAAAATAATATAAGTTAAATAAATAAAACAAATAAAAACTGAAATTGCAAAGAACAAAATGGTAGGAAGTCTCACAACCCAACTAAAACACGGCCGTATCCTGAGTATCAGTAACAGGGAAGTTAATGTGAACCCTGAGGCACCTGCACTACATCTCAACTCAGCCTTCAAAAGTTACCAAAAACTCTGTGTAACTTGTAATGAAAGAACCTGCAGCAGTGGACCTAATATATTCATGTATCGCCTACAGCACCCACCCACACCCAACCAGTTACAGTATTAGTGACCTTGAAAGAATAAATACACGTAATGTCATCCTATTCACTACGGTGAAATTTTTCTCTTCCTGCCATCAGATATTTTATTGACCTTTGGTGTTCTCTCGTAATAAGATCAATAAAAGCTATATATAACACGACCAGTTTGAAGCTCTCCTAAACCGAATTACATCGTGTGGAAACGAAGAACACTGTATTTAAAAAGAAAATGCCACCTTACAAAACCTGGAAAACCTGACTTTAAGTCATTCAGGGTGAGGACATATTAATTACATTCTTGATACCTCCAGACAATTTTACTCAGCATGAGATGTTCCCGAACTGGAGCGGTTAATTACATCCTTCAAAACCCTTTCACTACTGCAGAACCATCTTGAGTTAACCCAAGGTGTCCTGTTGACGTATTGGTATGTCGCCAAGTTTTGTCACGGTGGCTCCTGCTGACATACCCATACGTTTTGCAATTGTAAGGTCTGTCATTTGCACATTTTTCAAATTTCGCACATGATTTTTGGTATACACGGGACACCTTCCTCTACCCGCTGCCAGGCAGGAACACTGCCTTACCCCGTGTGACCTCCCCCCCTCCGCACGCCATTGTCTCGGCAACTCACCTGTTACCAGTGACCTGGCCAGTAAAGACATGTCGCACCATGGTACGAAATTTAAGGCAAGAGTGATTCCCCAATCAATGACGATGTGGAGGACAAAGATTACGTGGCACCTGAGGAAAAAACAAGCAGAAGTGATGATGAGGTAATGTTGCCAAGGAAGATGCGGTATGTCGATGTGTTCAGTGAGTGCAAATGCTTATATCGCCAGTAATACTGTGTGAAAAGTAATACACAGTATTATTGTACTACATGTAATTTCGTACCATATGAACAAATATCTACCTATTCTGAGTGGTTTGCAATAGTTACCCTACCACAGAAAATGCGACACTCGCAGCGCTGCTCCAGAGAAAACAGGACCAGGTTTAAAGGATCACCTGTTTAGGCCACTTCTAAGCTCAGGCGAGCACTTTTGGGGGCATTTTCCAATGTTTCTCACAGAAAGCAGAGGTTTGAGCCCAAAAGAAAAAATGAAAATCCGCGGGAATGGGTGTGGACAGTGGTGAAAAATTGTTATGACGTGGCGGGATAAATGAAAACAGGTTAGGAGTTCGTAATATGTATATATTTATCTATCTATCTATCTATCTAACTATCTATCTATCTATATACAGTATATATATATATATATATATATATATATATATATATATATATATATATATATATACAGCCCGACGCCCTAATCCTGCAAAAGGGTGGCTGCAGACAAAATGCCTCCAAGTCGCTCTGTCACCCACCATTTGACTACCCTCCCCCAACTCACCCCCTCCCTCATATACCTCTCAACTCCATCCCTCCACCTCATCCTCGGTCTACTCCTCTGTCTCCCTCCCTCCACCTCACCTACATACACCCTCTTAGTCAGTCTCTCATTCTCCATTCTCTCCACATGTCCAAACCACCTCAGTGTATTTCTCCTAATCTTTTCAACCACATCCACATCCACCCCACAACGTTCCTTCACTTCTTCATTCGTCAACCTGTCCCTCCATGTCACTCCACATGCTCCTCTCAAGTAGCTCATTTCCACTGCTCTCACTCTTGACTTGTTCTCCTCTTGCAAGGTCCACGCCTCGCTTCCATACGTCAGGGTAGGGATCACAATACTATCATGCAGTGACTTTTAACTTCCATACTCACCTCCCTGTTTCTCATCACTGCTTTCAGTGAACCAACAACCTTCCTTCCCTGTTGTACCCTTTCACGCACATATATATATATATATATATATATATATATATATATATATATATATATATATATATATATATATATATATATATATATATATATATATATATATCATCCGGACCTCCTTTCCCACCCTAGGGCAGGATGATGTATTTATTTGTTATAAATCTGTACAGAGATAATTTCATAACGGTATGTAGTTTTTTTTCTTGTCAGAGGCAAAGTTGAGTGCAATTACGAATAAGTTTCTTTTTAGGGCTGTAAGGTGTAACGTTTTGTTTTTCTTACTGTGATTCTTAAAAGAGTCGTAGTTTATGCGTAAAGCTGTTGGAATTACATTACAGGGCGTGGATGTGGATGTGCAATCGTCTTCTCTGTGGATATATGGGTGTACTTATTTTTTTCTTACGATAACATATAAGACAGGTGAGGTTTATGCATTAACTTGTTAGAAACTATGAGTGTGACTGCAAATACAGGTGCAAGTATTCCCCTGTTGCCTTAGTATTTTCTATTCAGTTACGTATTTAATTTCATTTTTCTGTCACCTTCTATATTTTGTTTCCTTTTTCTTTCCACCACTTATCAGTTACCGTCTTTCTCATCCGATTATTTTCTTTTCTACTCGTTTTTCTTTAGTTTCCGTATTTCTTCCATCGTCTTCAATATTTCCTTCTTTCTTCCATCGCCTTCTTTATTCCTTCTGTCTTTCCCTGTGTTTTTTTTTTTTTTTGGCTTGCATTCTTTCCTCTGTTATACTACTCGTATTTTTTCTTTCTTTCTTCTATTGCCTTCTTTCATTCTTCTTTCATTTGCTTCTTCTGTCACCTCTTTCTCCTGATTCCTTCTGTCGCTTTTATTTTTTTATTCGTTTTAACCCCTTAGTTTACATCACTACCTCTTGTAATTTCGCAAATATATATATATATATATATATATATATATATATATATATATATATATATATATATATATATATATATATATATATATATATATATATATTCTTTCCTTTCTACTCCAACTGTCTACTTAAACCATCATTTACATTCTCTTTATTTGAACTCCTTTCCCTTCTTCCTGGAAAGAATGTTATCTTCTTCAGTTCTATGATGCATTATTCCGATATGTTTTCGCTCCTACCAATGTAAGTTAATGTAGCCTACATTTAGTTCGTTCTGTTCGAAAAACTTCTGTTCGACTGAACAGAAAAGCCTTCAGCTGACAAGAATACATAATGTTGGGAAGCCTGGGAAGATAGTGAAAGGCAAAAAGCTAGATGCTCTTTTGAAGTCAAATATGGTAGTTGAGAAATGCGTTGCAATAATATGTGCAGACATAGTGAAACGGTAGTATAAAAAACATGCGCTTGTAAAGTGATGAGTCGATGAGGTCTACTTATCTCTATGCATATGTAGTAAAACCATGGGAATATCAAGTACCCATAAGTGAGACAGTAATGCGGTCGGTCATTTAAGAAACAAGAATGAGGCAGTCGATTATTCTGGAAAACAATAATATACTGTTATTAGACATGTCTATCTGGCAAGTAACTGGCGAGCATATACAGAGAAAAATGCCAAAAAAGTGCAGATTTCTTTGAGGAAACTTTACGAGTAAGGATTTACATGTTGGAGGAACGGTAGCAAGATAGCAGTGGACAAGGTAGCATGATAGCGATTTGTCTGTGGCCATCCCTTCCGAGATTAAGGCACCTGGCTATAGATAGACAAATGTTTGTGAAGGAGAGCCTGGATTCCGGGGACCTGATTGGTGAATGAATGAGAGCCTGGACCATTTCACTAGGCATGTTGTTGACATCCCTCTTTCATGATTTCTCTTACCTTGTTTTCTGAACCCTACATTACCCCGATCCT
>NC_137024.1:8777791-8822791 GCF_032717465.1 Coenobita brevimanus | reverse complement strand
AATTTCTTCACCTTAGGCAGAATATCCAACATACTAGAGAGTAATGAAGGCAATGTCAACCTCCTCCAGTTGAAAAAAAAAAAATCTTAAAAAAAATTCGAAAACTGGGAAACTAAGAAATAAGAGGCTGCCGCAGTGAAGGGGTACATTTAGTGATGTAAAAAGGCTGACAGTGTTGATGGTGGGGTGGCAATGAAGCCTCTGGGAGGACATTATGGTAGTGTCACCTTGATAAACAAACATAACAACTCCCCTCTCCTTCCTTCACTACGGCTTGTGTTAAGTGACTGGCGGTGGTTTGACAGTATAGGGTCGGAGGGGAGGTGTTTACAGCTGCTGGTAATAGTTCCCCAGCAATATTTTGATGGGGGAAGGTCACAACCACCCCTCAGATATGTATTTAATTCTACCTATGGCATCTTAACGTTCCAGTATGCGATTAAAACAAATTACGTGGATACCCCTCGAAGTGAAGGGATTAAAACCGTGTTGTTAATTCCAAGGTCACGACCCAAATCTTTGAAGTGGATTAGTAAGGCTCTAAAGTCAATATCCTAACCGTTATAGGAAAGTCACAGCGGGTCTGCATTGCTTTGAGTGTGTGTTGTCTGTGTCAGCTAATATATATATTTTTTTTCATGTTCCTGTGTGAGTGTTTCTGTGATTTCATTTTCTTATATTGTTTATATAAATATGATCTTTACACCAGCCCAGGCTTGGCAGTTAGTTATATTACAGTGTCTAGAAAAGGGATGACGAATATCTGTATTAAACCTTTCACTGTTGATTACCTACTTTCCATTTCATTTCGGCTGAGGTCAGACAATTTTTGTACTCTAGAGAGACATAAATAACCAAAATTTGGAAAAAAAAAAATCACAACCAAAGTTTTGATATGAAAATAACGAGCATTTTGTTTCAGAGCTTACGGTTGATTATTACATTTAACTCACTGAAACGGTCTGTAGTCAAGTATAAAGTTTCGTATTAGCGGACTCGAGGCATGAGTTAGAAAGCATGATTACAATACTGCAGTTTTTCTTTATGTAAGGAAACATCAACATGAGCGAACACGTAACGTCAAAAACATGAACAGCTCTCAAGATACCTGTATTATTTCTTTCATGGCTGTTATGTACAATATTTATGTTAGCTTTTACTAATCATGACAAATATTTATATATTGGCTTTTATGTACAAAGATGCAGGAAAGTTTACCGACAATTTTCTGCCAGCCTTGGCAATGGAAGGTGTTAAATAAACTATATTTATGGGACAGCATTGTGATGCACACAACAAAAGGGTGTGGGAAGGAAGGACAATTCTGTCGTGTGGTAAAAAATGAATGAGAAATATGGAAGACAGGACACAATGCTGGCAAAGAAATGTCGGCTAACTTTTGTTCATGGCTGTACACACAATGCGTAATTAACAATAATATAGATGTACTTCCGGTACAAAACCGCTACATATACCAGGCACAAATATCAAGGAGTCATTGGGTTAACAAGTAATGTCCAATATAAACCATTAAAGAAGACATTCTACAGATCCTTCTAAGCCAGGGGTAAGTATGAGCGGTGATGTGGAGGAGTGACAGGTGGTGTAATGGTGTGCATACGGTATTAGTGGTGTTAGTGCAACATTAATTCTAAGTCAGTGCAGTTGGTTATGAGTGCGGTCGTTTCATGTGCGTCTCTGGTGTTGAGTCCTGGTGGTATGGGTGTTGTTGCGGTGGCTTTCGTGATGGTGTGATGGTACTAGTGCAATATTAGTGGTGTTCGAGCGGCAGTAATTCCAAATTAAAGGAGGTGGTTTATGAGTGTGGATGTGAAGAATGAGTGTCCGGTGTAGTGGTGTGGGTCCTGGTATAATGTTGTGGGCATAGTATTAGTGGTATTACAAGGACATAAGTTTCAAGCCAATGAGTGTGGCATATGAATGTGGGTGTGGTGATGTGGTGTGAGTGTCTGGTGGTGGTGGGGTAAACACATCTGCTTCTTGTAAACACTGCTTGAGCTGCGTCAACCTTGGCTCTTAACGTCATTCACACACAGCACCACCATAGTATCAATGAGCCGTCTGTGAACACCGACGTTTACATCTTCAGCCATCAGCATTATCATGATCATCCTAACCACATTTCCCGTTCAAGAAGTATCCAGAAGTATGAATTAACACACATACACACACACACACACACACACACACACACACACACACACACACACACACACGCAGGGAAACTATCACTAGAGTGCTAAGTAAAATGGGTCATACATTCATTCCAACATGATTAAAGCCTTCAGTTTCTTGGCTTCACATTGCATGAGGAACGATTCACACGAAATGTGTTTCATAAATCCTCTACAGTAGTCTTCATTCCGTCTATTACTAAGTTTGAAAAAATAAAATAATTACATAAAACAATAAAAAAAGTGCAACCCGCCATATCCACCTCTATGCATAACTCCCCATAATGAGAACTTCGGCCTTTTTATACAACCATTTACACTTTTCATTTTATTCCTCATTTTCGTTCATTTTCTTGTTCTTTCAGCTATCTTACTTTTCCTAACATTTTGTTTTTCACCCCCCCATGCACTTTCTTCTCTCTCTCTCTCTCTCTCTCTCTCTCTCTCTCTCCAGATAATGAACAGGGGAGTAAAATAATAAAATGTGGGTACAGGAGACGAATGAGAGGAGACGAAAATAGAAGAGGGCCTCAAGGAAGGGGTAGAATATTGAATAATGAAAGCAGAACTGATAAAAGACGCCGATGAGAGAGGGGACGGGATGAAGCGTGAACACGAGTGATGGAACAAGAACCAGGGAGAAAAATGAGAGAGAGAGAGAGAGAGAGAGAGAGAGAGAGAGAGAGAGAATGATAATGAATGGTAGGTCATGGAATAACCCAATAACCTGATGAATGTTGATGTGTCGCTTGCTGATAATAAACGCAAGGTTTCCGGGTTGTTTCTGTTTTAGTGCTATTATCAATGGGATTATTATTACCTCCGCCATGGTGGTTATGTTTTGACGGCGTTTGTTTGTTTGCTTATTTGTTTGGTGTTTCCGTTTATCTGTCTGTCAGTTAGCAGGATTACTCAAGAAGTTATAAACGGATTTTGAAGGAATTTTGTGGAAGGGTGGGTCATTGGCCAAGGAAGAAATGATTTAAATTTGGGGGCAGATCCGGACCCGGATCCGGAGTATTCCACCCAGTATCTCCACAAGTTTTCAATTAATGTCAATTAAATTCTGCTGACGGTAGGCCATGGACTAAGAAAGAATTAAATTTTGCAGATGATCCGGATTCTGTATCCACGGATCTGTTAGCAGGATTACTCAAAAAGTTATTGACGGATTTTGATGAAATTTGGTGGAAGGGTGGGCCATGAGCCAAGGAAGCAATGACTCGAATTAGGGGCGTATCGTGACCCGGAGTATCCCGTAGAAAATCTCCAAAACCTCTATATTAATATCAATGAATTTTTGTTGAAACGTGGGCCATGGGCCAAGAAATTGTGGCAGATCCTATATCCACGGATCTGTTAGCAGGATTACTCAAAAAGCTATGAACGGATTTTGGTGAAATTTTATGGGAGGGTAGGCCATGGGCCAAGGAAAAAATTACTAAATTTGGGGGCGGATCCGGATTCGCAGTATCCTGCACAATATCCCCAAAAGTTCTCAATAAATTTCAATGAAATTTTGTGGAAAGGTGGGCCATGGATCAAGAAAGAATTGATTAAACTTTGAGGTGAATCCAGACCAGGATCCTATATCCACGGATCCGGCTCCTTTTAATGACAATAGCATTGGCGGAGGTATGCGCTCTCTGAGTGTTTTCTAGTTAACAAATATTTCTGTACAGAGGTGTGACTGTCAAAGAGTGTTTTTTCAAGGGGAGTTTTATTATAGGGAGTCTATCATGTTTTCGAAAAGGCTTGTTTTTGTCAAAAAGGTGTCCATGCCACCTTTTTTCCTTCTTTTTTGTCATGCTGTTGTTCTAAGATTTTGTCCTGAGATATTTCTTTGATAGTGCATTAATGTTAGGGAGATTTTTGCCACATCGTGTATGTATCATGGGGTGTTAGTCATTTTTATTTTTTTATTTTTACTGAAATGCTGCAAACGGTTATTTTTCTTCATGAACGATGTCAAAAGTTTTTTTTTTTTTTTTTTTTTAATTAAGGAGCGATTTTAAGTGGCTAGTGTTTTTTAGGGGTATATTTCTTCAAAAAAAAAAAATCTCTCCTAAGCTAACACCTAACTTGTTAATTAAATTCCAAAGCTGTTTTAACACTGCGGGACTGTCTGTGGCTGGCCATAGGTGAGTGTCGGTCCGTACGTACGTTGTATAGTATTCCGAGTCCATTGTACCCGTCACCACCACGGTCCCTCGCAGACTGACCCAATCTTGCCCTTTGTGCTGGGGCTGTGTGACGTGTTACCAATTTATTTTCTCATGTTTGGGCTGTTTAAGTCTTGCTCAAAAGTTTCTCTCTGAATAGCATTTTTTTTTTTTTTTTTTTGAGGGGGGGCGTAATGTTAATCAATGGAACTGTCTCTCTCACGGCTTCCTCTCCACCACTCACTATGGCCATACCGCAGGTCAATACAGCCAGTGCTGGAACTACCATCACTTACGAGCTAAGGTTATTTCATGTGAGGATTACGGTATCTTTATAAACGTTTATTAATATTTAAACTATGAATTTAACCGCAGCCATATATTTTCCCTTTTATGTAAGGCTTTCGTTTCTAACTGACTATTATTTTAAAAACAGGAAGACACTAGAACAAAATGACTTCTTTTTATATTATTTTTGCTACGAAGGGCAGTTGTATCTAAGTTCAGAAAGACATCTTTCAGTGAAGGAGATTAAATTTAGCATGAATTAGCTGTTAGGCAAATATTTAAAAGATCAGCCCATGGTAAAAAAAAGAAAAAAAAAAAAAACACGTCCTTATGCGCAAGATTCAGAGAAGGCCACGTCAAACATACGAGTAAATGACACCGTTCCCCAAACACTACAAAGTAAGGTTGTAATAACTGTATACCTGTGCACAGGTCAGTGAGGCCGACGCCACTACTGCCGCAGTGCCTCTGAGCCCAACTGTGTCACTGTATTATCCATACTGTTATACATAAGACAAAAATACTGACTCGAGAAGATTTTAATGTATTTCTAACGACAAACGGGCACTATATTTTACACACACACACACACACACACACACACACACAATTCAGTGTAAAGGGTTCAGTGTTATCACTAAAGTGGTGACATAAGGCGTGTAATGCCATTTAGAGATGATGCGAATGCTGGTTTACAGGGCGCCTTTTTTCATGTATTAAGGGCATGGGGTTAGGTATGTCTTATATCATACTTCATACCCCGAATACTGACAGCCTGAATGTGGCACAAGACTTCTCAACACAGGTGGGAAGGTGTTGCGTCAGGGCTGTCCCATCCTAAACAATGTACTGTTTAAGATGGAAGTAACCAAGGCTCCAGGCTTATCATTCCAAGCAGACACACCTTACAACTGGCAGACTACAGGTATGTCGTCCATCTCTCCATCAGTGTCATAACTACTTCTTACGGGGCGATGTACTGATGAATATAATGAACACACACTTCAGTTTGTAACCATTCGGGTGTATGAATGTTTAATTTATTATTTGCACTCCTATAATTTCAAAATAAATAGGTAACTGCTTTTCCTGGAGTCTGGCATTGGTTACGGTAATATCACAAAAGTGAATCATAATAGAAAGTTTCGGCTTACATGAACTTATTTATATCAACACGCTCACCTAATACCTGTAAGCCTCTGAGATAATCTACATTGTTGGCACAAAGTTCTTATTTTTTTTTTTAATCCATCAAACTTTATAATTATAAATACCCAACTGCCTGGTATCAATGTTAGTCAGTGTGGAGGTGAAGCCTGTCGCATATTCCTGATCTGTTCCAACAGTTTTGGCCTGCCCTTCAGCACTTGTAACTCAAAAGTAGTGGTGGACATTTTAATAAAATGGTGGACAGAACCTTCCACCCTACACCCCACTCAACAGGTGATTGTCACGGGACATATCACAGATGGCTTATCTCCAACATTTTTACCGGTTTTCTGGCTTTCAGTCAGTTTTATAATTACAAGCAACACATACTCTGGTCGGTAAAAACTCATCCATAAACATCTAGAAATTGAACAGGTAGTAGTAACAAACACACAATGTTGACACCAACTTCGCCTTTATCGCAAAATTCTGTTTTATACAGAGGCATGCAATACAGCACGTGATAGCATCAGCTGTATAGCATCTAAAGAGGCACCGTTCAAAGTATTCGTTGTTCAAAGTCGGATATAACTATAATGATTCACTTCAGCCTTTGGTATTTCCTTCTGAATTAGAAATCAATATGCCAGATCACCATACAGTTCATGTAATATTCTACGTCCATAAGCTTGCACAGAAGACCTGATTAGTAAGTGGAAAATTTCACTCAGATATTACTAACAAATACTGTAAGAGTTTATTATTATAATCTTTTTTTCATGTCGATCATATCAACTTAAATATTACTACCGCCAGGATTCTATACCCTCCTGAAATGGGTAAAACAACTTTTTTCAGTCTCCCTTTCCCGGCACACTGACGTACGTACCTAAGCTGGCGATAACAGCACGTACAGCAAACACAGCATGAGTACCACTTCTTGTTTGCCCGTGTGTGTGTGTGTGTGTGTGTGTGTGTGTGTGTGTGTGTGTGTGTGTGTGTGTGTGTGTGTGGAGGTGCTACCTACACACCCATTACTACTATGACACCAAAATAGTACTCATACCCAAAATATCCACATCTGCACACTATTCACAGGCAGACAACACCCAGGTCCACACATTACCCACACCAAACTATCCATATGTAGACACTATTCATACCCTCACATTACCCACTCCTACACACTATCCACATCCACACGCTACCCACATTCACACACTAACCACATCCACACACTACCCACATCCACACACTACCCACATCCACACACTACCCACACCCTCACACTACCCACACCTACAAACTAGTCTTATGCAGACACTACCCACATCCACACATTACATACACCCTCCATCTGCTCTCTCTCTCTCTCTCTCTCTCTCTCTCTCTCTCTCTCTCTCTCTCTCTCTCTCTCTCTCTCTCTCTCTCTCTCTCTCTCTCACACACACACACACACACACACACACACACACACACACAAATACCCTCAGCATTTCATATCTACTTTGGCCATCCTTCCTCCACCTTTCTATTAACCCCCGTCCATTACTGTCACCACCATCTCCCTTTTGTGTATTCACCATCATCATACCATCCTTTTCCACCCCGACCCTTTACAGTCTCCTTTCCATACTCCTTTCCAGTATTATCTTTATCACCTTCCACTCCACGGTTCTTTGAATGACGGTGTTCTCTAGCTTTCCTTTCATACTTTCCATCTCCATCCTTCTTTCCACTTTCGTGTTTAGACTTTCTAGCTTCTTCCATCCCTCTCCTTTTGCTTGTCCCGCTCTCAACCGGACTTCACTTATCGTCACTCTTTTCGACCTCCACGGCACCCTTCTCCACCCTAGTTCAATCTCCATCTTCCACTCAAACCTGCCATCCTCTCTTCTACCCCTCTCCTAACCTCATCTTACATCATTCTTGCTATCCAGTACTCCACCTCCACTCCAGTTCTTCCACCTTTCTCCACCCTGCCTTCCATCCCTTCAAACCTAACCATAGGTAACCTAACTTAGTCTTCCATCTTCCATTCCACCGCCTCATCCACCACATTTCCACCACTCCAAGCTTCTACACTTTCAATCCTTTCTCATCCATTCTTTCACATCACCCACCTATCAAACCAACCCTAACCTAACATAGCCAAACCTCCACCTTTGACCTCCACATTCCACCATCCTCTCCATTCCTACTCCTACCTCTTCTAGTCTTTTACCTCCCCTCTTTCACCCCTTCCCACTCCTCTCCCCCTCTCACCCGGCCCCCAACCGCAGACAGCTGGTGTTACTAGGAGCGGGGCTGGTCTTGTGTAGGACAGAGCTAAATATAGACACAGTTTATTTACTTTACTAACACTCTAAAAATGACGACGAACACACACAGTCCCAGTTCCATGCCAAATATTAAGGCTCTTTCTACTTTTACTTTTATTTTAATTTCCCTTTCTTTAATTTCTTCTCCGTGCTAAACACAGACCGTGTTTCTATACTTTACTAACATTTCTAAAGCACCGTCAAAAACATGTCTACTATTTTGTTTATTTTCTTCTTAATGAGTGGTTTGGTCACACTGAGAGAAGGGATATAAAGAGGTTTGTTACATGGGTACTCATATATATTCGTGTATGAGTGGGTTGGAAGGCAGCAAGCAGTGTGGAAGGTCAAGCTGATACAGATGGATATCATGAAACAATTGCTTAAAGAGAATTGCAGTGATAATTAATTTCACTGGATACGTAAAGTGTGTATGTAAATGTATATGAAAAAAATAATAATAAAATAGAACCACCTTATTTACTTGGCAGTCAACGGAATTATCTCTGTCCCACAGCCATTATGAAGCGCAACATTTTCTTTGTGAGGAACGTTAGGCCTGGGAGGTGGGGCCGAGAATTTCGAAACCTGAATAATGATTGGACGGGTGTATGGCCCATTTCACTGGGCATTCAGAAGGTATCTTTCCTACTTACTTGCCTTCCTCTTCCTGGTTCTGGATCCCTCCCACCCCGCGTATTAGTGGCAAATGGAGATGCGAGGACAGGTGGATGTATATGTAAATCGGATACTGCTATACTGCTATATTAACAGTTCTATTAAAGTTACAGCGACAGGAGGCAGAGACACGGAGTGAGATGGAAGGATATAAAGGAGGACATGGGGAAGGACAGTTTGGAATAGTAGGAGAAAGTGAGATGGAAGGATAGACACAAGTACATGGAGGAGGGCAGTTTGGAACAGTAGGAGAAGTTGAGATGGAAGAATAAACAGGCGTACACGGGAGCGGGCTTGGTTTGACGTGACCCTGTCAAATCAGCTATCACTTACTGAGATGGAAGAGGTACGTGGACTGTTAAGTCAATATTCCAAAGTATTCTCAAATACTCCATGACTTACTAATGTTACTGCTCATGAGACAGTCCTAACGTATCACAAGCCTGTCAGATTTATACTATATTCCGTAACAAAAAGTTTACAAAATGCTGTAGCTAAGCAGACAGACCAGATGGAGAAAAATGGGATCATAGAGATGTCGGACTCTCCATACAGCAGTCCAATTGTTGTAGCCAAGAAGAAGGGTGTTATGTCACAAAATGTAGGGATTTTAGAAAACTGAATAAGATAACACAGCTTGACGCTGAACTCATGTTTTCACGACGATATCATTGTTAAATTATCTTCTTCCAGGTACTTTTCAAAAGATAGATTTATATAAAGGTTTCTGGCAGACACCTCTTCACAATTTACAGCCCTACAATTTGGCCTTTGCAATTCCTCTGCAGTGTTTCATTAAGAAAATTAACTTAGCTGATAAACAGTTTCATGGAAACAAGGATAAAACAAACAACACATCATCATTTTCAATTGGTTAAGACAAATATGAAAAAAAAAATCAAATCCTTCCAGAAAAACTACATGATGAAGTGCTTGAATCTGTCGAATATATACAATTAAGCAGACATGTTCTGGTTCATGGCAATGAAACCAGGCAAGTAGATAGGAGATGCAATTCCTTTTTAAAGAAACGTGATGTAGTACATGGCGAAATTCACTGTCCTTTCTCCCTTCCCAACTCATTCTCAACTTCACACGTCCGCTGTCTGCCCCTTCCCTCCTCCTCATCCTCCTCCTCCCCTCTCTCTCTCTCTCTCTCTCTCTCTCTCTCTCTCTCTCTCAGATACACCTTACTTTTTGTCTTTCTTTTTTTCCTCAGATCATTGTGCTTCCTGCACCATCTCACTTCCAAGCCTCATCTTCATTATTCCTGTCTCACTTTCCAACCCCATGCTCTCCCTCAATTCATTTATCCATTATTTTCTATTTTATGAATTTATTATTATTATTATTAATTATTATTTTTTTTCTTTCCTCCTTATCTGGCTCTCAGACGTCTTTCCTCTTCACTCACACGTATACTCTCACCGTCACATTTACGTGCACATAGTTCTCCTTTTCGCTCCAACACACACTCTTTTTCACACACGCAAACTCACCCCAACCACAATATCATCATCAACTCCCTCATTAATCTGATATACTATCTATTTCTCCTTCTTTCATTCACAGGTATTTTACCCTGAATTTCTCAGTCACTCACATGTGCTCTGATAAACACTAATCCTGCCCTGTTTTCAAATCCAACAAACTCTGTCTCATTTTCAGGCCCCCATGTATTTTCCTTCACACGCATACTTCCTCTCATTCTTGCACGCAGTCACACTCTTCTATCACACACACACACACACACACACACACACACACACACACACACACACACATTCATTCCTCACATTCGACAAATTCCTTACCTTCTCTTGCGATTTCCGTCATTTTTTTTTTCCTTCAGACACGAACGTCCTTTTCCTCAACACTTACGACTTTTATAGTGGGTAACTACTGCGCTCCAATCGGACTGAGCCGGTGAAGGTTTATATCCAAAGGGTGGTTGGGGTTGATTGCTCATGTAATGCCACTCAGGGATGAGTGAGGCTGGTCACTCTCATCTTAGATTTCGGGACCAACTGCCTAGCCCCGGGCTCCTACGCTCCTCATGGGACAATGAAAGATTGGATGATGATATATATATATATATATATATATATATATATATATATATATATATATATATATATATATATATATATATATATATATATATATATATATTCCAAGACCTTCATTTCCTCTCTCCCAGTCTTCACCCTACTCTCTCTTCTTTATTATGACCCTCCCTCTTTCGGTCTCCTCCTTGTATTTTCTCCAAACACCAACTGTTTTCCTTTCCATCAGTGTTCTTACTTTTTATTTTCTCTCTTCCGGGTTACACTTCCCTCACTTCCCATGGTCCCGATCCCTTTTCCACTTCTACTCCTTTCATCATTATCTCTATCAACTTTTGTCCTGTTTTCCATTCCATCTCTATCCCTTTCTTACTTCAGGTATGCCCAATCTTTTTTAACATTTCCCTATCTTATGCCTTCCATTTTGTATCTTCCGCTCTCTTCAACATATCTCTCATCGCCACTGATTATTTTGTCTGTAGCTAACTCCTTTCATTCCTCCCTCTCACATTTTTGTTCTTTCCGTCATCTTTTACCACTTTAAATTCCTTCTTTAACTCTTTATTTTAATATTTATTTCGAGGTTATCTCCTCTGTTCTGCACCATTTCACATCCCTGTCCCTCCCGCTACTCGTATCTTCCTTTTATGTTTCATCTGTCTTCATTCCCACTTCCCTTCCTCAACCTAATTCTTTTTTTCTTTCCATTATTTATCTCTCCTTTTTTTTTTTTTTTTTCTACCACCTCTCACATCATTTTTTTTTTTAATTCATTCCGCAGCTTTCCTTCTTTCCGTCCTCTACCTTCCTACCTTCTCCCCGCCCACATCTTCCTGTGATTAATCCCTTCATCTTTTATTTTCCATTCCTACTCCCTCATACATCCTATTAGGTAATACCTCCTTTGTCTCCCACCCTCCCTACTCCCCCTCTCTCTCATCACTAAACCCTCCTTACTTCTCCTCTCCCTCATAACCAGACCCTCCCTCCCTCTCTCCCTACTCCACCTCTCTCTCATTACCAAACCATCATAATTTATCCATGGTACTCATATACTCTTTTCCGGCAGCTCCGTATATGCTGCGTCAATGTTCATCACTTTCAAGACGTGCCAGCATTAATGCTAACCCTGTCTGAGCAGACGTCGGCCACCTCCCTCTACTTCAGTAATTTCCTTACCCGAACTCACACTCGCTTTCATAACAACCGATAGTGGTGTGGCAAGATTGATAACCCTGTCTCAGCAGACGTCGGCCACCTCCCTCTACTTCAATAATTTCCATACCCGAACTCACACTTGCTTTCATAACAACCGATAGTGGTGTGGCAAGGTAGAGAACAATAAACTTTTGTACTAATACAGACACGGGGGCCACTAACACTGAAACCCTGAGAGTAGATTACTCATGACAGGCTCAGCTAAAATTCTTAGTACGTCCTGTGCAGCCATACATACAACAGACTTTGCGGTGTAGTTTAACTGGTAGTATTTTGATGATAAATATTAGAAATGTGAATGCACCCCGACAGCAGCACATGATTCACAGATGTTTTTATAAATAATTTCAATTAACCTAGTTTAAGGAATCGACTCTTAATGCTGATAAATACAATGGCTACACACAATCAGTAGAGAGAGAGAGAGAGAGAGAGAGAGAGAGAGACTTGCTACGAATAATAATTAAATGGAGAATGTACAGTCACAAGGAAACGTTTGTCTATTACCCCCTGCCTGCACTGTGTACTTTCTTCGTTATATTCTCATTCCTCCCAGAGCGTCAGAATGTATCCTACCTTCTCACATTCTTTTTACTGAGTGCTTCATAGTTCCGTAACAAAACAAGAAGCGGTGTCAGGGCACAGCAAACCCGTCCCCGCCAGTCACTTCAGTGCTGACGTATAAACTTAACACGATATCTAGTAAAAAATATCACATATCAAATCTGGAGTAAATAGGGTGAAAATTGACGGTTTTATACCCATTTGAAATTTTAGGCCCGACCCACCTTACATTGACCCTTCTACGCTAACTGAGGGGAGATCCCCCTGATGTAATGAGGTATGTTATAGGATGCAGATTTGAAAGATGGACCTTTCATATCGATATGACGAATTTGAAAGGAGCTATGACGAAAAAAACTTTTTTTTTTTTTTACATTTTTGGGGCCTACAGCCTGGGCCTTGGCCCAATTTGGTCCCAAATTTAATCATATGATCAGAAGATGATAGCCCATTATCCCTGTAATTTTAGTCAAAATAGCACTAGAAATTTTCGCGTAAAGTAGTTAAAAGTCAGACATACAATCAAACAGACAGACTAACGGACTGAAAACAATACCCGTTTCCGAGCCCCTCCGGTAAGGGGTCAGTTAATATTTCATGTAACATCTTCCATTCCTATTGTCGGCATGGAAGCGTTGGCAAACTTTTAATGGTTATAGTAGCACAGAACGGTATCAGCTGCCCTAGTACTACTAGGGTAAAAGGGTCAGAGGCTAGGCTATCACCAAACACGTATGGGAAGATTATCAGTCGATGCCCCTGGTGGCACTACATGACACAAGGATCTCCAGGCACAACTTGGAGAGTCGAAGATATGCACTTATGGTACAGGACCGTCACTGGATCTTCAAAATACTAGACTACAATTTCCTTTCTCCTATAGTCGTTCTATTTTATCAAGGCAGTTTGGGTCGGGCTCTCTGGGACCTCACACTGTTAGCTCTGTTGTCACATCGCCGCCGACACTCGTGTAATTATTTGTGTTCACCTCTCTCTCTCTCTCTCTCTCACTCTCCTATTTTAAGCTAGTAACTACTTATAAATGAATTTTAAACACTCTGTATAGATGTAATTCAATAAAAAAGCTGTAGTATAGTATACATCTCATAAGACTTGTCAGCGTTGCCTTTGAGACGTTGTCAGGTGGTGACACGAGGGACAGCCCTGGATGAGCGGGTCATACTCGGTCAGTCTCCCGCCATGGAAGCTATTTAAAAAGAAAAAGAAAATAACGCACCTATAGACTTTTACCTCAGGGGTGGTGTGGAAAAAAAGTCGAAAACAAGAGAAAAAATTAAGAAAATACAATTAGTAGTAGTTAATATATAATATGAAAGAGAGAGAGAGAGAGAGAGCGCACGTGTGTGGCGACGATGTGGCACAGAGCTAACAGAGTGAGGTCCCAGAGGGCCCGACCCAAACTGCCTTGATAAAATAGAACGACTATAGAGGTCGCTCACTACAGAGAATGACAAATATACAAGAAGCAACACATCTCGCTATACCTCCTTTTTGCTTGTACGGAACAGGCTGTATAAGATGATACAGGGGAGAGAAACAGATAAGATTATTACGACATATTGCTGCACGAAGAAAGCCATACATTCTCGCTTCCCATCTGGCAGACGGGAGTTTGCGCCTCGCCCAGGCTGCGAAAAGTTTCACTGACGAAGTGGGCGGTTACTGTTCCCCTTGAGCGAGGGGATGGGTGTGTGCGTGTGTGAAGGTCACAGCCTTGCCTTAGATCGGACTATATGAGCTCTCAGCTCCCTTCCGGGAGGGTAAATGCTGACGATCACAACCATCAAGTGATCCTGACCGACCCGGTGAGTTACAAGGGTGGAAATAATATCACTCGTTTACTCGTCGATTTTTTTTCTTGTTCCACGAATCATATCAAACAAAATCGAATATAACGTTACCTGCACTTTAAGACTTTTTCCATGTCTTACGAAGCACTCCACAAGAAGACAGGAGAAAAAGGTCGTTATATGCTCATTCTAACCATCAATTATGCAGCAAAAAAGGACACACACACACACACACACACACACACACACACACACACACACACACACACACACACACACACACACAGCTAATTTGTCCATTTTGCTTGTTCCGTAAAGCATACTGAACAAATAGGAAGCACGGGAGTCGTCTATTCACCCATCTGCCTTGTTCCACGAAGCTGAACCACAGGAACAAAGAGGAAAAACAAGACACGTTTTATTTTCACATTTTCAAGTTCATTACAGCAGAACGAATGTAAAAAGACCCGCATATCAGTCCAGTCTTCGTCTTCCACAACAAGACCACGCTCGAGCAAGAATAATCTGATTTGTGTATTCGCTCCTTCTCCTCGTCCCTAACTCCATGACGCAAATCACACAAGAACGGACGTAACAGGACTCGCTTTGTTATCGCTTGTCCTTGTTTCATGAAGCAGACTCTACACAGACGAAAATAATACAACTTGTTTACTTAGCCTTTTTTCGCTGGCCCACAAAATAAGATATATGGGGATGAAAAATAAATAGTCTTTATTCATTTGACAATTTTTTGGTCATAACTTAAGCCGTTTTCCCGTTCTCCTGTCCATCCATGACCCACTCTCTCTGTCGAACCATATTTCTATCCGTCCATCACTCCATCCAGCAGTTCGTGTTTTCACTTCCCGGGTGTTAGCTTTTCATTTGCTTTCGATTTTTGAGACAATCCACTTCGTTTTTCTTTTTTCTTTTCTTTTTTTTTCTTTTCATAACGGTATTCTTTCAGTGTCCTCCACTTTTATGTTCCTTCAGTCATTTTTTCAGCTGACGGCATTGTTTTGTTGTTTTTGCAGTTCTTTCTTCCCTACAACGTCAGTAACTTTTTAAAATGTATTTTTCTTTAACTACCATCAACTGACGTTATTCAGCCTATAGGAGACATCTCTGACGAAACGGGATAGAAACAAATATCAATTACTCCTTCAGTAAGACGGTGTATTCCTCGTTTCATTTTTGTTACCGCCGGACGAGTATATTCAGCTTAGGAGAGACATCCCGGACTGAATGCGTAAGTGGCTATTAATGAACTCCTTCAGGAAGACGTCATAATTCTTGTTACTACCAGCTTAACATATTCAGCCTAGAAGGGCCCTCTCGTTATGTACTGTTTGTGCTTTAGTATTACATTTTTCCGTCATTTATTTTTCATTTGTCCGACTGTATTTTTAATACTGGTGATCATCTGTCCATCCGCCCACCCGTGTAACCAATACCACCGACCAGAAGGTCATGAACAACACGCTGGGTCATGAGCACATCTACAGTTGATTGGAAGTCCCCCCCCCCAAAAAAAAAAAAAAAAAAAATGAATGGAAGGTCACGCGCAAGAGAACGGGTCATGACTGAACCTACAGTATAGTTGAACGGCATATTCTGAATGGAAGGCCATGAATTATTAACTGGAGTCATACGTAAAAATAGTTAACTAAAAGGTAGAAAAGTTGATTGGAAAATCATGAATATCCAGGGCTGATTTGGTCATGGATACACCCGGAGCTGACTGGAGTCATAATATACTCCAAATTCACCGGAAGGTCATGAATACGTTATACATACACTCGATATGATGATAATGGACAACTTATTTCAGAATCTTTAACACAGACGAAGTTTTTTTTTAGCAGACCACTTAACTGACTGAAGGGTCACGAAAACAACCAAAGTTGATTGAAAGATTATGATCAGTTTCTTTAAAGATCATGAATATAAAAACGATCGGCCTTGGCCCAAAACTCTTGAAATGGAAGGCGGAGTAAGAAGAGCTGAGTGTCTGGAGGCTGTGAAAATAGTAATCCAGGATCTGACACTGTGGAGAAAAGTATATGGCAACGCGGTGACTGAAAGACGTCTGCAAACAACGAGATATAGGGACATGAAAAGAATGAATGAATGGAAATGGGAGAGACAGGGGAGGTCCTTATTAATACAGATATGAGAAAATGTATAGGTGTGGATAACAGTACACTGGTTAGATGACTAAGAGATCAAACAAGAACTAAGTGAACTAACATACCAATGGAATATGTGAAAGAAGATTGTGAGAAGGGAAACATCCTGATAATAACAATGCAGAGTCTGTGGACGTGTACGCGAGTGTGACAAATGAAGAAGAGGTTTATCAAGAGGTAAGTGGAGAGAGGAGGCTGACGAGTCTGTGAGAGGAGTTGGGGTTGGGAGGGGGGAGATTATCTGTAAATACTAAATAATGAGTTTGAAAAAGTTTGAGTATTTCAGTCGGAAGAAAAAAAATTGATCATGCAGTAGGTGACTGAACAAACCTGCCGAGTACATGAGAGGGGATGGCGTGTTGTGGGAGAAGGGGTTGTGGCTGAGTAGGGACAGAAATGTCTGGACATCTTTCTTTTCAAGGACATCCCTCACAGTGTAACGCCAAGTAGCACAAGAAAATACACTTACTTCGATTAGTTCGTTCCTCATTTTTCGTCGCACCACCAGACAAACAGAGAACTGCGAGTGTCCTTACCTGAAAACAGAGACAAGAAAACGTTAAGGCAGTAATCCTTATCCTGGAAACACAAAATTATTTACAGGGGAAGGGGGCTGAGGCGCAAAGGGTCAGTGAGGAATGTTGATAAGGTCTGTCACACACACACACACACAAAGCAAAATTGTGTGTGTGTGTGTGTGTGTGTGTGTGTGTGTGTGTGTGTGTGTGTGTTTCTCCGGTGTGGGCGCGCGAGAGAGCCAGATGGGTCTCACTCAGCTCATCAGCCATACTTCTCTGACATACCATATTGCTGACAAACTAAACTACAGCTCATTATATTCAGCGGAAGAAATAGAACTAAAAAACAGTACTCCTGTTGAATGTCCGGATTTTTTTTTTTAAATTAAAAGCTTTTCCTGAGTCCTTACCATCCCTCTTCTCACCGCCTGCAGTGTAAAAACAATCTCCTCACACAGCGGGGATGACAAACAAGAAAGCAGGTCTCTGAGTAAGGGATGTGAACACAGGAAACACATGTGTCACTTTTCAAGGTGGATAGAGGAAGTAATTTTTATCTGCTGTGTAAATATCATAAAAGTTATTCATGTGAGATTAAGTAAAACAAGACAAAAACGGCAATGTGGAAAGGTGAGGAAAGGGAGGAGATGGAAAGCAAAAATAGCAGTAGGAGAAAAAGAGAGACAGAAGAAGATGAAAGAAGCGAAGATTGGAACGAGAAGGAAGCTAACTGGAATGCAGGAGGAGGAGGAAATAGGAAGAAAAGCAATGGGGAAGAAAGGCAAAAATATAAGGAATCACGAAGGAGAGGATAGAAGCAACCAATAAAGAGAGACGGAATGGATCACATGTCAAGTGGAGACTTTAACGAGCAAGGATAATTGGAGGAGGAAAGAAATGAAAGAAACCAAGAGGGAGAAAACGACGAAACACGAAACATATGAGAATGAGAAAATAATGAGGCGAGAAAAGGCACGTACAAGTAGAAAAAACAGGCACAAAATATCAGAAAGAAAATATGCTGACCAGAAGCAAAATGGAAGAAGGAAAATAAAGGAAAGTAGGAGAAAACACGTAGGGGAGAGGAAGGGGAAACACACACACATAACAGACTGCTAAGGTTCTCGTAACCAAGCACATCAGCTGAAATCACAAACATCTGGAAAGTTTGATGAGGAGGATGGAAATGAGCAAGACAGTGTGGAAGAGGGAGGAAACGAGGCGAGAGGAAAAAGAACGAACACAAATAGGAAAGAGGAGATAAACGAGCCATTTGTCGACCACATGACATGTATAGCATTACGAAACCGTCAAAGGGAGGTAAAGAATTGGGTGTGGTGAGCAAAGAAACGGGTGGTGGGCTGAGAGGCGGAGGCAAGAGAGCATACCCTGTGAAAATTAGTGCTGCAGTATTTGTGATTTGAGTGCAGTCGTTTTGTTGTTGTTTCTCCAACAAGAACAATATAAGAACAAGTTGCTATCATTCACCTGCCTCTTGGGATGCTGGTAAGGAAAGAAAGACGAATCAGCCGAAAAAAGATGTATAAGAGAGCGACCACACATGCCTTACACATGTGATGAACAAGAAGGCACGAAGTACGGTTTGTGGTGCTGCACTAACGCAGCCTAAACCTTGGACGGAATCTGTTTATCGTTTCCTCTGGTCGATCACATGTTTCGAGCGAGTGTGTCCACGCTCGTAGAGGCAACAGTGGGAGGATGAGGAAACGAGAGGACAGGAGTGGTTAAGTATAACGTGTACTAACCACTTTGTTTTTTTTTTCCTAAGCTGAACAAAATAATCTGAAGGTAAAAAGAATAAACTATAAAAGACGTAATTGTATTGAGAATGTTAAAGCTTTACAGTCCCACCTTCATACCTTTACCAGTTGTTAACTTAATTTCCGTCTCAAACTTTATCTTATAAATTTCACAGCGATAGAGACTGACTTAGCATTTTTTTCTCAGTCGATACGTTACCTTTCTTCCTAAAGTATATTTTCCTTTTAACGGTCTCACAACTACACCTTTCGTCCTTTCATCAATCCTTACATTAACACTTGTCTCAAATTTTGCTCCATTTTTCACTGCCTTATATTGGCAACTATTTCATTCTTTTACTTAATTCTTCCGTGATTTTCTATCCAAAATTTATCTCACATTTTTTGACGGCTTTACAGTCGGGATGTGAGAATTAATAAGGTGGAGTTTACTACTCAACTTCCCAGTCATCAGTGCTTAGCCTTCAGGTTATCACTCCACGTCATGTGTTCTCATCCTCCACCACTTTCTCAGCCTTCATCATTTCTTCGTCATCATTTTTGTTTATTTATACACTGAAAATTTTGAAACTTCATGTCATCCCTTTACAACATTCTTTCTCACCTTCAAGTCATGAATTCTTAACATTAATGCTTTCTTACCACGTCAAGTTATTCTCGGCATCATCATTAATCACCCTTCATGTCACAAATATCGACCCCTCACAGCGGCACAACTACCACCACATTTATGCCAGGCCTTGAGCAATTTCCTCCCGTCCCTCAGAGCACAGTATATTTCAGTGTAAACCTAGGCCAGCACAAAGAACAAAAAGTGTTAACCGATGCAAACAAATCACCAGCAGATTTATTTATTTATTTTTTTTCAAAGGACACTCAACTACCGGGAGAGGTAGTTCAAATCTCCGCTGGGGCAGGGAACAGTTTAAGTATTTGAATTTCATATAAAGCAGACTTCACCGATCTACCAGAAGACCCGCCGACATGTCGTAAAAATACCCCCGCTAATACCAATACACCAGTCCTGTATGAGACAGCCCCTAGCATGTATTCAATATGGACGGTGGGTGTTTGCGCCGAAGTGGTGACGTGTAGAGGTGTATGGTGTGTAGGAAGACTACTGGGCTTCGGGAGCAGGCTGTGAAGCCTATGCCCAAAGTCGGGCCCCCCCCCAAAAAAAAAAAAAAAAAAATCAACCAAATCACACCCAACCCATGCTAACCAAACCCACACTTACTCGCCTCACCTCAGCCTTCATTAATTTCTTCAGTAAAAGAAGTCTTTATTACGGTAAATAAATAATCTGGTAGTAGCAAAAGAAACTGATAAAGATGTCATGCTAATAAGGGAAACAAAAACACACACTGGTATTTTTGCTGCTGGGTCACAACAAACTACTACTCACTCACCAACTGGTTTTGCTCGTATACCTATTGTGTCCATCAGTACTCCAGTACACTGAAGTATAACCCACTGTGTCCACCAGCACTCCAGTACACTGAAGTATAACCCACTGTGTCCACCAGCACTCCAGTACACTGAAGTATAACCCACTGTGTCCATCAGTACTTCAGTATACTGAAGTATAGCCCACTGTGTCCACCAGTACTCCAGTATACTGAAGTATAGCCAACTGTCCACCAGTACTCCAGTATACTGAAGTATAACTCACTGTGTACCAGTACTCCAGTATACTGAAGTATAGCCCACTGTGTCCACCAGTACTCCAGTATACTGAAGTATAGCCCACTGTGTCCACCAGTACTCCAGTATACTGAAGTATAACCCACTGTCCACCAGTACTTCAGTATACTGAAGTATAACCCACTGTGTCCACCAGTACTTCAGTATACTGCAGTATAACCCACTGTGTCCACCAGTACTTCATTATACTGAAGTATAACTCACTGTGTCCACCAGTACTTCAGTATACTGCAGTATAACCCACTGTGTCCACCAGTACTTCAGTATACTGAAGTATAACTCACTGTGTCCACCAGTACTCCTGCATCCTGAAGTCCTTCACAACGGCTGTTATACTTCAAATCTTCAACCAACTGCTGATGTTCAGTTCTGTCTGGTCAAAGAGAGAGAGAGAGAGAGAGAGAGAGAGAGAGAGAGTTAATGAATATCTGCATACCATCGAACATAGTTAAATATACACATCGCTGCCAAGTTTCATGAAACCAACATTCACTTCCAATAATGACTGCATGTTGGCTGCAGTGGTTGGCCTGCATGGCATTTATTCACCTTATTTAACGACAAACAATGAATATCTGATGCAGTAGGCACAGTGTGTACTTTAAAAGGTGAAGGCTGGATGGACGACATAAGCAAATAAAACTCTGTATTTCGGTAAAGAATAACGAGGTATTCATTCAATATTTCTCCTCTTCCAAGAACCGTATGCTTATGTTTCACTAATTCCGAGCCATAGGATGTTTATTTATTAAAAATAAAATTATTCAAGCCGAAATGACGATATCAATAATTTCCTAGATATATTTCATATGAATTAAATGTTTCACTGGGTTTCGACATTTCCAACTCGTGACGTTTCTAAAGAAAATTCTGATCAGTTGAACATATGTTCATTGTATTGGAAGAACTCCCACGCTTCAGACAATCATGCTTGAAATAATGATTTTCTTTTAGTTATTCAGAGTACAAACTTCTATTATGTTCATTTATAGCTATCAGTAAGAAAGTACGCAGGTAACTCTTTGATTTTTATATTACTATGCAAAACAGACGCTTATGGAAAAGAAACGACCTTATGATCTAAAGTTTATTTGGTCTTATGAATAACATCTAATGATTTCCACACACATGAATAAATGAAATCATTAGGAAAATGAAAGTATATTAAAAGAACCAACTTCAGTGAGATATCTCCGAAGAAATTAAACTTCAAATCTCTGACTCTCTGTTAAAAAAGAAATAATAAAATAAAAAGTACTGTACGCAAAAATCATTAGTTATTCGTGACACAGGGTTTCTGACGTGGTATTACTGTTGTATAGTCAGCCGAAAAAGTCGTGTCTTCGTTCCGAACCCCATAAATATTCGAACAGATAAGTGGAAGCAGCAGGGATAGCTTCACAAGTCTGGCAACTGTGTCAGACCAGACGGTGGTGGAGGTGAGTGGATTGGGGGTGGAGGTGGGGTAATGGAGGGTGTGTGTGCTGTCATGTTTTATTTACCACGCATTACCGAAGGGTGGAAGCTGTTGGGAATAACATACTGGGTAATAGGGTTATAGTAAATTTTTATCAATATGCCTCTCAATGTCTACATATGCATCATCATGAGTTTACATGTAATCAAAATATACTGTAGTTTCATTTACATATCCTGTCATGTCTAATTCACCTTTGATATTTGGAATACTTCAGAGGACGGAATGACTGTGGAATACGTTTCATAACGAGTGTTTGGAATTTAATGGAACGTCATGATTGTGATAATATAACACAACATTTATTAGTGACAGCATGAATCTCCCCTCTAATTTTCCTGTCGCCCAATATAGATAACTGAATGACTGTGAAGCTGTGACTATATGCTGTTGGGTGTATATCTGGGTGTCATCACCGTGCGTAACACCTGTGGCCAGGTTTCCCTAACCCCTTTACCAAAACATTAATCACTTGTGGAAACAAATGCTTTTCTCGTTATTACTGTGAAGGCACCGCATAACTCTGTGCCACACCACACATGGTAATGGTATGTAATATATCCTGTCATGTTCAGAAGGTAAACATACAGTAAAAACACAGTCTGTCCTTTATTCCCATGTTATGTGGCTAGCTGATGCCCGGCGGAGAGGGTGTGGCAGGAATGTGAGGAGGGGGGGGGGTAAACTTCGTCATTTCTGCTAACGCTTGTTTGGCTACATGTTATAGGCATTATTTTAGATTAACGATACATTTCACTATTTACAGGTTATTGAATCAGGTGTAGTATCACATTTAGCACCTTTACTGTGCGATGTATTGCTAGACTATACAGCCAACAAAAAATTACAGATTACACTGCCAACAATAATTACAGCACACACACCCTACTTCCCCACCTCAACCCCCAATTCACTCACCCCCACCACCGTCTGGTCTGACATAGTTGCCAGACTTGTGAAGCTATCCCTGTTGCTTCCACTTAACTGTTCGACTATTTACGGGGTTCGAAACGAAGACACGACTTTTTGGCTGACTATACCTACTGGATGTAAATTTAAACACAGGCAACGCTACGTTGTTGCAACGCCCCATTTGACCAAGCACACCTCCCCACCTCCCTGCACACCTAACCAAGTGCATAACGGCCCTCAACCCCCCCCCCCCGGCTATATAATACAGAGACATTACATTTAAAAATTTCAATAGTTCATCCATGGTACGCATAACCTGGGCTCTTCAGATTCCTGGCACAATTAGCACTGGAATATCTGGAAATATATATATAAATATTTTTTTTATTAAAAAAACTTCTTAAGACACAGCATCCTACCTATCAGAAGGCACCAGCTCACTATGACACATGACTATGTGAAATTTCATGACTATAGTGAATGTTTCATTCAGAAATGAAATTGCTATGCCCGGTCAGTCGCCCAGCTCTACACACAGACACCTCTCAGTGATAAAAAGACCCTCCTCTGACTTCTGGCAGGTGGAGGCTAAAAAATGGCTCTTGCAGAACTCCCAACATCAGAACTATCGTTACCGGCTTAAAAATTATTTTATTTTCAGAACAACTACTTAAGACACAGCATTTTACCTATCAAAAGGCGCCAGTTCACTATAAGACACATAACTATGTGAAATTTCATGAAACCATGGTGAACATTTCTGAGATTTGCTCTAGAAATGAAATCTGTACACCCAGCTGCCCAGCTCTATGGACGAACACCAGTGATAACAATTCCCTACTCTGACTTTGTCACGTGATGGGTAAAAACCCCCACCATCATCACTACTACCACCACCATCATCTTCATCACAACCACCACCATCATCAGCATCACCACCACCACTACAATCATCACTATCACCACCTTCATCATCATCAATGCTACGCTGTTGCAACCATCCATATGACCAAGAACATGCCCCCCACCTCCCTGCACACCTAACCAACCGCATAACGGCCCCCTCCCCCCTCTGTATATGAATAACCCAGAAACAGCAGGTTTCATTTAAATCTCTGAGAAATTTTATTTTTTTTATTTTTTTCACTGTTTGAACAAAAACTACTGAAGACACAGCATTCTACCTGTTAAAAAGCACCAGTTTACTATAAGATACATAACTATGAGAAATTTCATGACTCAATAGTGAACACTTAATTTTATTTCTGGCTTCAGATTACTTGCTCAGATTGCACGGAAATCTGAGATTTTTTTTTTTCGAAAAAACTACTTAAGACACAGTATTCTACCTATCAAAAGGCATCAGTTGACTATAAGACACATAACTATGTGAAATTTTATGACTCTCTAGTAAATACATTCTGAGATTTGCTCTGGAAACAAAAATCTCTAAGCCCCACCTCCCAACTCTATGAAAGGACACCAGTGATAACAATACCATCCTCTGACTTTGTCAGGTGGAGGCTAAAAAGAAAAGAGCTTATATAAAATATACTATTTACCATTCATGCGTCTATGCCAGGCAGCACAGAAGAAAGACAAAACACAAACAAGTGCAGGAATATTTATGTGTCTCAGTGTCTTACATTTTATGGAATCTGCCCGGCCGTTGCCTTTTTCGCAAGACATTTTATCATCACCTTACCTTTCCAATAAAGAAGATAATTGTGTAGTATACAAAATGTCTGCTTGTATGTCTGTGCTTCCTGTTAGATATTTCATTAAACATGACATACCGGACCAATTTCCTAACACTGTTTTAACCACGCTTAGTCGTGGACAAAGTTCTGCCTTGTATATCACCTCTTATGCACCTCGGTTTCCGTTGCTGACTATTATTCGCAAACTAAGCATGCCTTGGCATGTTTCTGTGTCCTCTTTCATGCGACGTGTCAGGAAGGAAAGTGACAAACACGTTTAAAATGTGAAGCAGACACGGCAGAACAGCACACGAGGCTTTGTTCCTGACGGTACAAGTAGAACAGAAAAAGCAGTTAGCCTCTTTGATATCCTCTGGGACTTTACTCAAACGAAATAAAAGCCACATCTGTAGATTAGTCTCTATTCCAGCCGCGTCGAATGAGCCAAGTTGTGGCGAGGACAACGCCACAACCCGGCCCTGAAACACCAAGCTGCGTAGTGGAGAGGAAGGGGGGCGGGTGGATTGGGATGCGGGAGTACCCCTGAGGTCACATCTTGTCATGTATTCAATGGAAGACGTGGACTGCTCTTTCTTAATCGCAGAAGGAAGGAATCAACAGCCATAAGTTTCCAAATCGTGTTCTGTCTAAGCGAAACTCACATAATAAAGCTAAACTTAGATCAGACATATGCGTGGCTACACTGCACATATGTGTGAGTGTCAGTGTCGTGCATTACCCAGATGAAACACTGATATCCAAACCATATTGTGAACACATGACAGTTTTCGCCTCACGTGGACGCTTTTACTGCAGCATGGGTGGTCAATGTTCCTCATTATACTTATTTTTTCTTTTAGTTTCTTTTTCTTTTTCTTTTTGCTTAGCCTGCCCCTCTCTCTCTCTCTCTCTCTCTCACACACACACACACACACACACACACACACACACACACACACACACACATTTAACCAATCAGTACCACCTCCTACACACAAACCTGAATTTTCTCTCTCAAAGCCTTCCTTCGTTATATCCCTTCCTCCTTCGCACGCAGTCACTACCTCTGACATAACCTCTTCAATCCCATGACTTATTGTACCCGCTCTCTCTTTGCGAGCGCAGATGTTTATTTTACTTGCGCTGGCACGCGTGTGTGTGTGTGTGTGTGTGTGTGTGTGTGTGTGTGTGTGTGTGTGTGTGTGTGTGTGTGTGTGTGTGTGTGTGTGTGTGTGAATAAAATAACTAAAAATTTTATATAACGTTAATCGAACTTAGAGTAAGAGCTGAGGGTTAGTCAAGGTATCGAAGTGTTTTTGGAGAACATTTTGTCAAATGTCAAGATTAAAATGTCACTCTGCAGGATGAATTTTATTTTTATTTTTTCTTATCAATTAACACCAAACTTGGTGGAGGGGCTGAGGGTATGGCATGAACGAATCAAAGCTCAAAGTCACAGGGCAAGGTCAAAGTTCCATCTATGTCCCACTTTGTGAACCAAGGACCAAAAAATATTTTTTATCTGATCTGGACAAACCCTGGTGGAAATAATGAAGATTAGCCAAGGGGTTAACCTGTTGTTTTATGAACAATTGGTCAAACGTCAAGGTCACATGGCAAGGTTCACTTTAAACAAGGTCACTTGGCAATGGTTTTATTCCAGTTAGACAAAACTTTGTGGAAGGATTCAGAGTAAGGTAAGAATAGAGGGATTCGATTTGGGGCACAATCAGTCAAATGTCAAGGTCACAGGGAAAGATCGGCTTACTTTTTACCCGATTTGGTCCAAACCTGGTGGAAGTGTTAAGGGTAAGCCAAAAACAAAGTACAGTAATTCAATTTTGAGTGGAATCTGTCCAAGGTGAAGGTTACATCAGAAGGCAATGTCAAATGTTCGATCTCAGACTGATTGGTTGGCACGAGTACTGCAGTCTGAGTGTACATTGTTTCCATTGCTATATTCATTCAGTTTTATTCAGCTTCGGAGTGACTTCTGGGACATGAAAGGTCAGACAGGTTACAGCCTGGTTCCACTCTCCCATTCTAGGGTCTGATAAAACTGTTAAATATTATCGTCTGATGCAATTGTGATAAAACAATTAAAGTGAATATGCATACACTGGAAAGGCGAGTAGCAGGTGTAATTTAAGTGAGATGCATAATATAATGAAAGAATTAAATGAAGCATATTGTATATTTCACGCGAAGTACTGGTAATGAGTAGTCAGGACAAACCAAACACAATAAGCGTATTTACATTACCTAAACCTCACTTTTGTTAATAACCAGGTGGCCTAAATACTGGTCTGGTAATCTAGTACGGCATTGGACGAGTGGAACAAGTTGTCTTTCACCTGCACTGATGTTTTGAGAATGAACTTTGTGCATACAAGATTTTATAACAATTAGCACTGACTCCCTCTACGCGACTTACAAACCTAGAATAAACCATCTGTTTCCGTTTGAATGAAAGAGGAAGAAGCTAGTTTGGAAAAACAGGGTAACCTGTAATGGGTCAGTGGAGCTAGGTGCCCAGGAGAGGCTATAGATAAACACAGGCCAGTGACTGAAAAAGGGGAGCATAAGATTCATCCATGTTACTATATCACTCACGACAAAATGCGATTTTTTCCCGATTACAGTAAGCAGCACCGTATGTTTTCAACTGCCTTTTCTTGTATAATTTCCAAGCCATTTTTTCTACATCGTATGACCTTTCCTACCTTAGATTCCTACCAGCTTCATGGATGTAATAGGAAGGGGAGGGGTTAGGGCTGTGTTATTAATTTTGTTTTTCCTGTCTTTGGCCAGTTGAGTAATACCCACAGATAGCAGCTGCCTAGTATGGGCCAAGCCACTTGCTGGGGTAGTTCTCTTTTTCTTAAGTTCTTATGTTCCGCACTTCCACCGAAATCTATAACCCTTTCATTCACCTCCATCACCTCCTGTTTCCACACCTTCCTTGTTAGTCTCTTCCTTCCTTATTTTTTATCCCCAATCTATCCCCTTCTTTCCTTTCCTTTCCCCCTCCTCCTTCCCTCTCTGCAACCCTTGCCCTCCTCGCCCCCACCCTCTCACCCTGGGCCGCCCACCAATCAGTGGCGGGAAGGAAGGCAATTTCACCAGCACTCTACAGTAAGCCTTGCAGGAGCCGGGAAAAATGGAAAGTGGGGGTGGAAGGGGGGAGTGGAGGGGGGTGGAATAATGCAACAGGTCCCAGGAGAAAGGTGAGAAAAGACAGAAGTGAATAGGAAGGGACATCAGGTGGGACAGATCTGATAAGACAGACAGCTAGGTAAGCAAGTGGAGTTAACTTGGAGTGCAAAATTGTTGAAATAAAAATGGAATGGAGCAGAGTATAGTGGAGGAGGGTGAGACTGAAGTGGAATGAAGTAGGGATGGAGAGTATAAACCTGAGGAGGGACAGAACTATGTAGAAAGTAACAGGATGAAGACAAGAAAAGGGTTGGAAAAGTCCTGGAAGCGTTGACTATGGAACCGATAAAACACTTTCTCTAATAGCAGCAATAGTAGTAGTTGTAGTTCCAGGTCAATCTCAAGCGTGAGCACGGTGAACTGCTGGTTAATATCGATGAAACCGCCTGAAACAACCCTCCCTTTACATCATTATAATAAGTCCTTCCAATCCAGGTTCCATAAATCCCAGCAATTAGCCACGGACAAGGTCAGACCTGCTCTAGTGTAAGGGGTGCTATGAATCTCTGGGTATTACAATTTAAGCGCCTTTGGAAACTGAACCTTTGGGGTACAAAGTCTTGGCTGTTGCTAGTGAAGCTAACTTGTCTTTTTTTTTTTTTTTTTACTGAAAGATATTAATTAAGATAACAAAGGCCATACTGAGCTGGGAAGACCAAGGATATCGTTCGTATCAATGTCTGATAGTCAGGTACTGACCCACAGGTGTTTGTATTATGCACACACGTTTCAGTAAAGTCCTAACAGGTCGAATTTTTTCTAAACTCAGTGTAAATAAGTGAAGGGAATAAACTGGATTATGTAATGATTACGAGACAAAAGATGTTATCCAGTTACCGTACTGAAAAATATACTGACGATGACGTGATAATGATGTTGACCCTCTGCGTACGCCATAATGCACACCTTAATATCAACACCTTTCGATGTATTATTTTTCACACACTCACAATGTCAGGCATGAATAATGGTTAGCAACTTCCGCGCACTCAGAGAGCACATACCTCCTCCAACGCCTATACCAGGCAACTCAGATCACCACAAAAAATGTAATAAATTCTTCCTTGGCCCACGTCCCACATATTGGCAAAATTTCATTGAAATCCATTCATAACTCTCAGAAATATGTTGTGAACAAACAAACAAAAAAGCAGCCCTGAACCGGAATTCGTACTCAGGTCGCCACCAAAATTTTATCAGCTTTTCCTTGGCCCATGATCCACATATCCACAAAATTTCGTTGAAGTCCATAAATAACCTTTGAAATACCTTGTGGACAAACAAACAAATACACAAACAGACGAACTGGAGTGAATACATAACTTCCTATAACCTTGTTGGCGGGGGTAACCAAGTGCACGAAAAACAATTTACTGATATTATAAAGTGTAGGCGTATGAGAGGATGTCTTTGTAAGGGGGCAACTAGTAGCCTAGATGTATGACAGAAAGATACTACACAGTGTATATATACAAGATGTAGTGTAGGTGTATGAGATAAAAAAAGAGGCGTATATGTCAATGTATAGCATAGATATATGAATGAAAATGTATATGTAAGAGAAGTGTGTATCGGTATTTATCAGTATATACTGTAGTTTGGTGCTGGCTTTACACATGGATAGTTGTTTCCGACTTCTGACATTAGCACCATCCCCCTCCTCCCCCTTCTCTCTCTCTCTCTCTCTCTCTCTCTCTCTCTCTTTCCTGTTGCTTTAATCCCACAAACGCTTTGCTAAGGAAATGCAATTAAACTTTGCTTTGCTGTCTAAGGCAGAGGAATGTAATGTTCTCTGATGCAGAGGGGTGTATTGCTGTCCGACGTGGAGGTCTGTACTGCTCTCTGATGCAGAGGGATGTACCGCCACTGCTCTCTCACGCGGAGGGACGTACTGCTCTCCGATGGAGAGGTATGTACTGCTCTCTCACGTAGAGGGAAGTACTGATAACACGTGGAGAGAGGCATTGCTCTCTGACACGGGGGTATGTACTGCTTTCTGATGCTCGTTTGCTGCGTATTGCTACAAAAACACAAAAATTGGTGGAGTAACTGTTCTCTCTGAGAGAGAGGAACCAGCGCCTTCTATAGAGTTGCGACAACTGGTGACTATTTGCCATGTTGCCTCCAACCCTTTCTCAACACTCGTTCAACCGCTCTGCACTGCCCCCTGTTTTTATTTCTATCATTTTATGTTTTCCTTTTCATTACGTACTAGTTTCATGAGCTTAGCCATTTTTGGCACTATGTGTACTTGTACGCGTATTTCATTATGTGATTGTCTGCATCGTGTATTACCAACAGTGCTTGATAATGAGAAGATATAAATAGAGAATGGATAGTTTGATGTCACAATCGACAAAAACTGTCCTGCACACTTACTTTTCAAAATTTAACTCTCATTGTGATATATTCATTAAAGATTATGCATAACCAACACTGTTTACTGCAGTATCTTTCAGAAAACATGAAAACATAAGAGGATGATTGCATGGGTGAGGACATCTATTTATTTTTCGGCATACTCTAAAATTTTTGTTTCTATTTCATGCACTACGGGACAAAGACCTTTTTTTCTCTGCGGTTACTTGTGGAGTAACTCGTAATATATCAATCTCCCAGAAGCAATGTAATATGATATTCAGACTTTCACGGTAATTTTTAAAAATATATCATTAAGATTCTCAGTTTACAACTCATTTGTGGAACACCACATTCGTGCATTTTTTGAATACCATTACTGGGAATACATGCGCATTACAAGCAAGCCCTTAGGCTTTCGCAAACGCAAAATATGTGAATATTACTAGCAGCTGAATTATAAAGCAGTTTTTGTTGAATCATTATGGTTACCAGTCAAATCCCGTGTCACAATGGAGTCTGCAGTTGTGGCACGACACTTTTCTTTTAAGAATATGACCATAAAATACATGATTGCCGAGGATATCCTATACATTATTAATCTGTATGATAAAAAAGTGTTTCAGGGATGAAAAGTAAGTATTACGGCGGCTGTGGTAGAGGTAGTTATATAAGTTGTGTCATAATGGTGGCAGTTGTCATAATGGTATTGATGATAATGGTAGTGATGGTACCCGACGTTGTGGTTATGGTACTGATGATAGTATAAAGAAGATTGTAGTACTGGAAGTAATAAAAATCGTGATGATGGTGGTACCGGTAAAGGTATTAATGATAATGACAGTCATGACACCGGTGGCTGTGGTAAGGTTAATGATGTGTATTACAGTCATGACAGCGACACTGATGATACAGTTATCAAAATTTGCTACAAAATTCTTCTGTTCAACCGTCTACAACGGATACATTCACCTGCTATACTGTATATATAATTCATATCGGTGACACTTCCCAGTTTGATGTTATTCCGAATATGGGAGGTGTGGCCGGGCAAGACCAAGGGGAACTAATGAAAAATACAAGAAAACACTTAGGACAGACGGGCAATGAGAAAGCTCAAGTAACAGCAAAATAGACAGTGATGTCAGAAAATATATTAACGGATAGCTATACAAACCTACATAAAACAAGGCATGGGACAACCTTAACTTTGCGAGAGGTTCCTCTCCCTCCGCCCATCCCTCCTTCACCGTCTCGCAAACGGGCCTCATTGTCAGGCTCAAACTTGACTTGTTCTCCTAATTACCGAGGCTCAGATGACGCGAGTTGCTTCATTAACACCCCTCACGACCTACACCACTATCACCCCACCTCCTCGAATCTCACCACCCACACTTCGCGTCTTGCAGAAGTTTAAAATTTTCATGTAGTCAAGCTTCTTTCCTTAAATATTAATCCAGTGCCGACAAACAATATAACTTCCTCAGGCTGGCGTCAGACGAATTTAGTTGCCACAGGGGAACCTTCCATTACTCTAGAGTTAACCACGTCACTACAGTGACGCTTTTTTTTTTTTTTTTTTTTTCGTCATCGCCAGTGTCATGTGAGCCTCGTAGCGAAGGATCAAAGATTGAAGAGGTAAGTGAGGGGAGAGTGAGTAGGGCAGTATATTCTGTCTGGCTCGTAAATTATTTTTTCATATTTCGAGTGGGAATGAAGAAGGGAGAGGGAGTGGATATGACAATGGGACAGTGGGGATGGAAATGACAGACTGTGAACGAAATTATGGATGAAAATGAAAAAGCAAGGAAACGTGGGAATGAAAAAGGAGAACGCGGAAGGGAATGAAAGAGGGGCGGGCGAGAGGGAATGAAGGTGAAGGAGATTGGGAATTATAAGTGCCATGGGAGTGGGAGAGAAACTAAACATGAGGGAATGCAAATGAAAAACGGGGGGGCAGGGAATTGGTAAGAGGCACCACGAGTTTTTCATGATCACCATCATCTAAGATGGAATGGGGGAGGCCCCACAAACAAGGAAAATGCACAAAACCAGGAAGGTTATCAAACAACGTGCCCAATGGATCATAGTCATTCACACATCCATTGCGCCTTCAAAATCCTGACCCCATTTCATAAGCAACAACATCTTCTCATATATCTTTTTATGTATTATTTTATCCAACCCTTTGAAATTCTGGTTCCACTTCCACGGCATCACCATCTTCATATACATCTCTGTATTCATTTTTTTTCCTTTACAAATTCGCTTTTTACACTGACCATCCTCCCCCAAAATTTATTTTTTTGGTTGTGCGATGACACTGGAATGTAATAATTGAAAATGTGAAGAGAATCACTAGTGAGGTATTCAGACAAATAATGCTAAAATGACATTGGGCTAGAAGATACTTAAACAATGGAGAATGTTCTCACAAAAAACATGGGTGCTCTTACTAAAAATAACATGGACAGAATAAAGTACCGGTACCTGATACAATCAATGCACAAACAAAATCCTCCTAAACTGGCTTTTTGTATACCACAGTACACAGTGTCTCTTAAAGACACATCACAGGGATGTCATAGCCTGATTTTCCCAGGGTGCCTGTATCCTTCCCCAAAGTAAACTGCCAGACAAGGCAATTAGTGCACGCTCAGAAGACCGAATTGAGCCTCAACTAGGAAACTTCATACAATTTCATTCACTATTCATGCTCTCCAGTAACATACTACCAGTTATATAAAAAATTTCCTAGCGGAACTAGACAATTCCTTTAATGAGGATTACTCAAAGTCAGTCAACGCACCAACGGGCAAGAAGGAAAAAGACTGGCAGCCTGTAAGTGTACCCTGTCTCCTCAGGCTTATCAATTAAGAAAATAGACATGAAAATCACAAGTGAATAAGCCATCACCCAAATACGACACAAACATGAGGACAATTCTCACAAAGATCAAAGGTACATCATTATCTGTAAAAATCACATGGCACCAGTCAAAGAAAATAGCATCTTCACAATGGCATTAAGGTCCAAAGTATTCATTACAGCCAATGGTTCCTGAGAAAAATTAAGTACTTAAATGAGTATGGAGATGAGTACATACTCCTCTTCTTCCAATCATTCGTGTATACAGTACACCTACAACCATAACAGACACTCATACTCATATTATTCAAGATCACCAAACCAATGCAGGGCATATCTTATTGTCAGCCACCACAACCACCTCCACACCTCTCATCGACGCCCCCAGTGCAATCTTATCCTCCTCCTCCTCCTCCCATTTTGTTCTCGGTCCACTTCTCCTTCTCCTTCTAATCCCCCCCCCCCATGGACTAGATACTGTGCAGTGTCAGTGGTCACGGACAATACCGAACACAGTCAATTAGTAGTTGGGTATGCCGTGCTTCTCACCCACCCTATCTCTTGACATATTGGTACAGTAATTAACCTGACGAAATCAATCTATTTACTTACCGCTATTTATTTGTTGTCTGACGGCACATCCCCTGTGGGGAGGCGTTGATTAAAGGACTTCGACAAAACGACCTTTAAACTGACACTTCAGTAATAAACCATCCCTTTGTCTGTTTATGTCTGTCTCTGTTTATCTATCTGTTTATCTGTCAATATCCATCTAACGACCTACCGATCTAGCTGTCTATCAAAGTATCAGTTCCTCGACACGTCGGTAACATAAGTACAGTTCATCTATGTATCTAAAAGTATCAGGACCTCTTGTCTGATACTGTATGTCGGTGTAAGAAGCCGGTATAAGCAGGTGTTGGTAGCAGGTGCAAAGAACAGGTATAAAGGCAGGTGTGTGGAGTGGAAATCATACGCATAAATTTAATATCAATATACCAGCCACGTCCAATACAATTACTGTGCCTGTCCCTACTAATGCTCTTTATTTGCCCACTAGTCTAATAGGATTCCCATATTAGCGTACCGGAATACCTTTAAAGCACTGCTGTGTGCTCTCTCTCTCTTTCTCAACATATTCTCCCTGCCTCTATTTTTCTTCCCATTTTTCTTCGACTGCCTCCTTTCTTTCTCTTCTTCTTGGTGTTCACTGTCCCTCCCCCTACTTCCTCATTTTCTCCTCTCTCTTCCTTCTCTCTACATTTCCTCTTTCTCTCCTCAATTTTATCCTCTCTCCCGTTCTCCCTGTCTCATAAAGGACTTTGTAGTAACTTGCAGAGAAGTTTTATAGATCAGTTGTATATATATTAGACTCGTGGACGAGCGGTTGTTATGCTTGAGTAGTTTTGTAAGTAGATAATCTTGGTTCCCTTTTGTCATGCAATGACAGGAGAGGTAAAGAATAGTACGGGACTGTTTTTATTTGTCTTGGAAATATTAACAAAGTCTCTCACACACGAGTGAAGTATAAAGTAGAGTCCCGCTAGCTACCTCCCTCTCTCTCTCTCTCTCTCTCTCTCTCTCTCTCTCTCTCTCTCTCTCTCTCTCTTCCATGTTGCTAAGCCCTTCTCTCTACTACCTGCCGGTTCTATGGCCTGTCTCCTTCTGCCTCTGCTTTCTAAATTCTGGTGTAGCAAGGGTCGTGTCACGTGTGTTACACTGTGGTTGGAAAGTTCTAGAAGCCTGTGTGTGAGTATTTGTGTATGTGTGTGTATGGTCACGAGGCGCTGTCGTGTGCCTATAAAGCATTCCTTGAGTTAAGAGTGTGTAAGCATGTTTAGCATTGCTCGATTCTTGCAGACACAATACCTTCTCATCATCTGACTTGCTGCTTCTATCTGTCTCTCCATCTATCTATTTATCTATTTATCTATTATGATTTGTAATTATAATATGGAGTCCTAACATATGCTCGGCAACGCCGCTGGAGGTGCTCTGACAGCAATCATCATTGACATATGCTAATCTATTAGTACATAATATTTATTATAATATTGTATACATATAATATTCATAGTAAATTGCAATGATCTAGTAATATTACATTTTAAACAAGTTGTATACATAACTGAACAAATGCAATGGTTCTTGTATGACATTTTGTAAGATGTGTATGTATAACAGACACACGCATATAACTGTGCAATGGTAATACTGCTAGGTTATTACATTATATATTGAGTTATACCTTTAGTAATGTCTAATATTTCACGTAACTTGTAAGATGATTCTGGTAATACAGAATTGTGGTATAATTGTATGACTTTACATAATATTGTAGTAATATTGTGGTAATACATAATTGTAACATTTTATGAATTGTTACAAAATATTGTGGTAATGCATAATTGTGTTGGCCTTATAATTGTAGTTACAATTTGTTAATGCAACTATTACATAATTGTGTTGGCCTTATAATTGTAGTTAAAGTTACATAAAAGTTACATCTTGTTAATGCAACTGTTACATAATTGTTACATATTGTGTGTAGTTACATAATTGTAGTTAAAATTACATAAAAGTTACATCTTGTTAATGCAACTGTTCCATAATTGTTACATATTGTTTGTAGTTACATAATTGTAGTTAAAGTTACATAAAAGTTACATCTTGTTAATGCAACTGTTACGTAATTGTTACATATTGTTTGTAGTTACATAATTGTAAAGTTACATAAAAGTTACATCTTGTTAATGCAACTGTTACATAATTGTTACATATTGTTTGTAGATACATAATTGTAGTTAAAGTTACATAAAAGTTACATCTTGTTAATGCAACTGTTACATAATTGTTACATATTGTTTGTAGTTACATAATTGTAGCAAGTGTAACATAATGCAATCGTTTGTCGTTACATAATTGTTACATATCGTTTGCAGTTACATAATTGTAATAATTGCAGTCCTGACATTGAATCCGGTCATGCTGCGGTCGATGATATGATGTGCCATGCCAATAGCTTGTGGAGACAACCGTTTGCTTTTTGTTTCACTTACAGAAGGAGTTTATGTGGTATTTTGGCATTTGTAGTAACACTTATGCGTATTTTCATTTGTTTGTTATGTGATCTTACTCTATTTCTTTTTCTTTCTTTCTTTCATTTTTTTTTTTTTTTTGTATGTATTGATTTTCTATAGTTTGTTATTCTTCGTTTGTCTACGTTTTTTCTGTGTTGTTCATGGTTCCATAATTGCCGGCTAATTTCCTTAGGACCCTTCTTTAAGGTTTAGTTTATCTTCCACAGATATTACTGAAAATGATATTATATAGTCCCATATTTTGTTATTTTATATAAAAAATATATATACACTATATACAGTATTAACTATATACACTGACTTGTTCTTCACTTGTACCTATCGTGAGCAATATATGTGTCAGCACTGTGTGGAAATCATTGTCTTCACGATTGTGTTGAAGATGTTCATTCTTGCTAACGTCATTTGTGTTGGCCATTTTTATTTTCTGGTTTTCCTTGTAACTTAATTTATCTGTTTCCACAAGGTAGCTTTAATTAATAAATGTTTAATACAGTTCTTTTAATCGCTCACTGAGTAACTGTGATGGTATATTTTCTTTATCACTTTGTAGATGTAATAATGTATAGCTGTATGTATGCAACACGTAGTTTATGTAGGTATAAATGGTAACACTCGTTGGTAGTAAATAAATGCTATAATAAATGAATGAATATATACAGTGTAGAATATTTATTGTTGGTGCAAGTATTTAATGAATGAATTATGAAGATAACTGAAGTAGGTATATGTATTTTAGTTGTAACTATACAGCAGGTTTATATGTTTGTGCAGAAGTTTTCTGTCTCTCACTGTGTATTGTGTAAATGAAGTAACTCACTAATTTTTACCGTGGTGGAAATGGTGTGAGTGATGTTGCACGTGGTAATAGCGTTGTTCTTCACGGGTTGATTGATGTGTTGTGGGGTGTCAGACACACGGCTTGGCGTCCTGTCAGCAAACACGTATGGTGACGTCGACTTTCCACACTGGTAGCTGTGGTGAGTGAATGAGTAGCGATGAGTAACTTGAGTGAAGATGAATGAGTAAGATGAATTGTGAATATGGACTTGGTATTTGCTTCGTCGTCTTGACCTCTTCACTCCTGAGTCAGCGGTGGAGGTTGGTGGATGTAGCCGAAAGAGAAGGGTGAGGTCTGGTGGTTGTGAATTGTGAGTCGTGTCTCATTCTTCGTTTGTTTGTTTTGTTTTTCTTTCTCGATGCATTCGTGGTCTTTTTTTCTTGTGATTTACTCGTTGTGGGATGAAGACTGCCGCTACTTGTAGGTGCGTGTAGATTATACAGACGACTCATGGAGTTGTTACTTGTAGTTGATTGTAGATGGTTGTAGTTCGTTGGTTCGTCATAGAAATTGCAAGATTGTTTGTATCAATATATTGTTAAACTACTTGCAAGGCGTCCTGTGACCTCTTCACCTCTACATCGGCATGATGATCGGGGAGACGGAGGGGGCTGGTTGGACAGAATACTGTCAGGAGCTGGTTGTGAGTTGTTGGTTGTGAGAGGTATTTTTTTGTTTTCAATCTTCATATTTTGTAGGAATTCACTGTTGATTCGTAGACGAGGTTCGTATACGTTCTCTGCCAACCAAATCTCATAAAAGACTTCGTATATTCTTTTAGTGGAGTTTTGTAAATTAGTTATATATATATATATATTGAACTCGTGGACGGGCGGTTGTTATACTTGAGTAGCTTTGTAAGTAGATAATCTTGGTTCCCTTTTGTCATGCAATGACAGGAGAGGTAAAGAATAGTATGGGACTGTTTTTATTTGTCTTGGAAATATTTACAAAGTCTCTCACACACGAGTGAAGTATAAAGTAGAGTCCCGCTAGCTACCTCCCTGTCTCGCTCTCTCTCTCTCTCTTCCATGTTGCTAAGCCCTTCTCTCTACTACCTGCCGGTTCTATGGCCTGTCTCCTTCTGCCTCTGCTTCCTAAATTCTGGTGTAGCAAGGGTCGTGTCACGTGTGTTACACTGTGGTTGGAAAGTTCTAGAAGCCTGTGTGTGAGTATGTGTGTGTATGGTCACGAGGCGCTGTCGTGTGCCTATACTTCGTAAAGCATTCCTTGAGTTAAGAGTGTGTAAGCATGTTTAGCATTGCTCGATTCTTGCAGACACAATACCTTCTCATCATCTGACTTGCTGTTTCTATCTGTCTCTCTATCTATCTATTTATCTATTTATCTATTATGATTTGTAATTATAATATGGAGTCCTAACACCTTTCCTCTACCTTCTCTCCCACTCACACCCACTCCTCTACCTCAGCTTCCTCTTTGCTTCACCTCTTTCCCTCCCCGCTCTCTACCACTTCTCTTCCTCTCATGTCTTCTAACATGTGTTCACCCTCCCCTCCCCTCCCCTGGGGTTTGTTCCATTCTGTTTCTCCCCGTCGCTGACTCTTTCTTGTTTATCCAGACCCCCTGCCCCAGCACAAAAGGTCTCCATCTTTCTCCAACTTCACAGATTTCCTTAAGTTTCGCTCTTTCTGGTATCCACATGTGTCTGCATGTATGTTTCATTCTCTCTGGTCCCCACTCACAGATTCCTACAAGCTTCATTCCTTCGAGTACACACGTAACCCTGATCATTGCAGATTATTACTAATTTCATTCCTTTTGGTCTCCATCTGCCTCCATAGTTCAGGTAACTTAATACGTTTATCTGGTCTCTAAGGATCCCCAACTACCCAATTTACATTCCCTATGGTCCTTACATGTCCCTATGTTTTAAAAATACCAAAACTTTCATTCTCTCTGGTTCCAACATGTTCTCATACTTACGGAACCTCTCAAATTTCATTCTTTCTGGTCCTCATGTGTTTCCATATTTCAAAGCATCCACAAGTTTTTTTTTCTATTTTCTGGTTTATGTCACCATCCGTTACGTATCCTATCAGATTCAGTTTCTCCATTTCCCCACGTGTGCATTAAAGTTTAGAAAAAAATATTCACTGATAAGAGAGAAGAGAGGAAGGAAGCAGAAGAGGACGAGACAGGAAGTGTGTGTTGTAGTGTGTTGTGGGTAAGGGAGTGGGAAAGTGATGGTGGAGGATCCTGCCCCAGTATCTGCAACAACTGAAACAAAGGCAGGCGACCAACCACATAGTTCAAAGACTCTGCTGGACATTCCTGCCACCAGGACTTCAGTAACTGGTACATCACTGGAATACGGATGAGATCTGGCCAGAAAAACAGAAGTCTGACTGGGAACTACCTGGAATCTGACTGGAACCTGATTGGGAATTAATCCTAAGCCCTAAGACCGAATTTTATACTGAGTGTGAGCTAACTGAAATTTGACTGGAATCTGCGCTCTGATATATATCCACCAGGAATGACTCCTCTTTTACTTGAGCTGCTCTGTTCATATTCATATTCACAAAATCTTAAATAATCTGAACAAATCTAGCTTACTCCAAGCAAACAGCACAGCAACATCTACTTATATTAAACATGAAGTATTCCAGTCCTCACCATTCATCGCCAGCCTCACACCTGTCAGCACAAGTCTCATTTTGTTTTTTCTCATAACCCCATCCACATTTCAGTATATTTCCAATTCCCTTTTAGACGCAGGTTAATTGCATTTTCTTCCTTATATTTTCAAGCAAATTAAATCTAACGTACCAGACTTCCCATAATATATTGAAGGTATGGGTACTTTTTGTACATTAATTCTCTTTCCATTTACTTTCCTCTTATTTCTTTTACCACTGAAATCCTACATAAAATTTTCAGATGCTGGCAAGCATCAGAACATCTCCCTGGCTCTGACTGAATATGTAAGTGATCAATTACAAAGTGTACTAACATTCTCAGAAAGTTCTGACTCCATTTTAGCCAAACTTCACGAAAGAGTTGAAAGTCTTCTAACGGGCTGAACTAGTGTTTCTGAGAAAAACAGACCAAAGATAAGGTGACATGGCTAGGTCAACTTAAACATTTATGATCTGCTTTAGACCAAACCTGGTGCAAAGGTTGAGGGTCAGGTAAAAACGAAGGGAGTCGACTTTCAGAAAAATCAGTCAAAGGTCGAGGTCACAAGGAAAGGTAAAAACTTGACCCAAAAGTGACTGTGTGAACAAAACAGCTGACATTGTTCTGATGTGATATGGACCAAATTGGCAAAAGGTTGAAGATCAGTCAGTGGATTGACCTGCTGTGTTGGTGAACAAGAAGTCAAAGGTTACGGTCACATGGCAAGGTCAACTTAAAGTTACTAACCCATTTACATGAAACATGGTGAAAGAGTTCAAAGTAAGCTAAGCAGGATGAAGCTTGACTTTAAGAACAACCAATCTCAGGTCAAGGTGGCAGGGTAAGGTCAAAGTCTTCCAGCATCTACTCTGCTGCCTGCACTACTTTTCCTTGACAATGTGAGAAATTCTGGATGTTTTTCTTTGCCCTTTTCGTTGATTTTTTTTTTTTTTCATTTTTTCCATTATGTTGGCAGTTCTGATGGTGTGATACAAATGGTGATGGTGGGTTTAGTGGGGCTGGATCCAGGTTATGGCAAAGCCTCACCGGCCGCACTACATAATTCCCTGACTCAGGCATATGTGTCACAGGTAAAGCCCTCTCCCTTTAAAGGGAAAGTTTCTCTCTCTCTCTCTCTCTCTCTCTCTCTCTCTCTCTCTCTCTCTCTCTCTCTCTCTCTCTCTCTCTCTCTCTCTCTCTCTCGTCGTTACCAGAGCTTTCGTTTGACTTTCCAGCAAATTCACTCACTCGGTCTGTCTCTGACACCGTTTCTCTTTCCTGTCATATTTTGCAAAAATCTGTCAAATCTTCCCAATACTGAATAACTGTCTGTCTGCCTACCTGTCCATCTAACGTATGTTTTATATATATATATATATATATATATATATATATATATATATATATATATATATATATATATATATATATATATATATATATATATATATATATATATTCTTTCCTTCTGTCCACCTGTTTATCTATCTATCTATTTATCTATCTATCTATTATTCCTATCTGCGAGCTCACAAACTCTGTGTATATTTCTTCTCTCTTTGATTCCCTCGCTATACCCAGCACTTAGTTTTTTCCTTGCATTTATTTTTAACCTCATCAAGTATTTCACCATGGCATCAGGGGAAAAAATAACCATATTGCTTGTAATTTTGACAACATATGTTGGATATTACCGTGTCTCTTGCTGTGCTATAAATTTTGGTGTGCAGGACGAAGAGATCTAATACATTGACTTTCAGTTGTATTCCAGTGGCTACATATTGCAATCTAATATGTAACGCATTAACTCCTTCACCAATATGGCGTATGAATTTAGTTTATTCTTGCTTCTTCCTGACGGTGTAATTGAACTAAGAAACTGTCTCTGGCAGGGAAAGGGTTAGTGATTACTTGTAACTTCATTTCGAAAAGTATCCAACTCTAAGGACTCTCTTGGTAATGTGGAAGCTAAGTGCAAGAGGGCAAGGGAAGGAACAAGGGAACAAAGCCTCTTTGTCTTTGCATTACATTGGAATTTGCAAATCATTTTTTTTTTTCATTTTCCACTTTATTGGGAGGGATTTCACTCCATTATATTATATGGCTGTGAACAACTGGACCTATTTTGGTTTGTCCTTTACGGTAAGTAACAAAAAGTGATGAGCCAATGTCCATTACTAATATATTTCCATCTCTACGTACATCACTATATCTATTTGGTGACCCATCCTACATTTCAGTGTATTCAACTCCCACTAATGAACAGTTAAAGCCTGTCTCAGTTAAACTGCCTGGATAAAAAACTATCGGTTAAATCTACTCGACTGAACCATATCATCAGCGATGACTTCACGTATTCCATTATTATCATCATCATCACCATCCTGTGCCAGTTCACTGAACAACACAAGCACCTCTCATCTTATTTCCACAAACGTAACTGCCAACTATTCACTACAAAATACTAATTCCAAATATGTATTTAACACTAATAGTATGTCCACTATTACATTACACTAGTTCTGGGTGACATACTTCTAGTATGTACTGAGAATTGATGATGGGAATCAGCGATGAAGTAAAGACATGTGACGGTCTGTGACACCTAGGATAATTGCAGGGTCTAAGGTAACGAAGTGTTATATCTATGTCCAAAGTCTCACTAAAGCTCTTCTTTGGGAATAAAAGGAAGAAATGTAATAAATACATTCTATCTATACACCATCAGATTTTGCACCCTGCGGAAGGTGGTCTCCACCAAACGACCTCTAGACACTGTTACTGGTTACCCCTACTGTATAATGATCTCTCCTTCCATGACACACAATCACCTTCCTATATTCTCTCTCTGCACCTTCACTTGGTCTTATTTCTTTCCCGGGCTAGGCTTTCTGCTTCTCTCAGTTACTTCTCTATACACCCATAACTTTTCTGTACACTCATAATGATCCACATCACACTATGTCAAGGCATTTCTCATTGACAGCCACCACAACCACCTCCACACTTCTCATAGACCCCACCACCCCCTCCTCCCAACTCGTTCTCGGTCTACGTCTCCTTCTTCTTCCCGTCACTCCTCATCCCTCTCCCCCCCATGGGCTAAGTATTGTAGCGTGTGTCGGTGGTCACTGGCAGTACCGGACAAAGTCAATTAGTGGTTGGGTATGTGGTGCTTCTCACCCCACCTATCTTTTGACATGTTAGGAAATAACCGGACGAAATTCAGCCATCTGTCTATCAACCATGAGATCAATCTACTGCTTCACGCCACAGCCTGTGTGGGAAGGCCTCGAAGAAAAGATTTCGACAAAAGGACCTCAAACTAACTACTAGGCAATAAACTTGTTATCTATGTCTATGAATCACTGTTTATATCTGTCTGTATCAATCTATCTACCTATTCGTGAAACATTGGTAAAAGAACTAACAATAGTTCACTTATCTATCTGGCTATCAAACTAACGGGAACTACTGCCAGTTATGTCTATATACAAACAGGAATAAGCAGGTGTGGGAGTAGGTGCTGAGAACTTGTGTGGATAAGTTAAGGAGACAGGTGCGTGGAGCCGAAATCCTATATGCATACATTTAATTTTATAATATCATACACATTCAACGCAATTGATTACTTTGGCCCTCCCTAATAATGCTCTTTTCCCCATTATTAAAAATTCTGGAATAGCGCACTGGAAGACGTTTAATCCATTCATGTGTGTTCTGTGTGCATCTGTGTAAACTCTCTCTCTCTCTCTCTCTCTCTCTCTCTCTCTCTCTCTCTCTCTCTCTCTCTCTCTCTCTCTCTCTCTCTCTTCTCGTTCTTCTCCTCTCCCATTTCTTTAACTTTCCCCTCCTTTGACATTCTCTTTCCTCTCCCCTTTCCTCTATATGTTTCATTTCCCTCCTCTCTCTCTCTCTCTCTCTCTCTCTCTCTCTCTCTCTCTCTCTCTCTTCTTTTACCCCTCATTTTTCTGCCCTCTCCTCCCCTCCTCCTCTCTTCTTTCCCCAGACATTATTCACTGCCTTCCACCACGCCTCCCCGGGGGTCTGTTCCATTCTGTCTTTGTCTCAGCCTCTTTAACTTTATCTCTTCGCTGACTCTTTCTTGTTTCTTCAATTCCCCTGCCCCCTCACGATGGGCTCACAGTCCTCTTTGGCTTGATGTCCTGACACAGTTTACTGCTCCCTATAAGTTTCATTCATTTTGATGCTTGCGTTACATTTTGTGGGTTCCATTTCCTCAGGTTTCTTCTTCAATAGGTTTCATTCCTGCGAATGCCGGTACCTGGGTCTCCACAGTAATTACAGGTCCTTATTGTTTCATTTCTTTTTGGTTTCCATGTCCCCAGGGTTTAGAAAACCTTGGAAGTTTCTTTCTGTCTGAGTTAACTTGATCTCCACGTTTTTAGTATTTTGTGTCCGCTGCCTGCACCCATCTTTCTATAGAACGTTGTTTTTCATTCCCTCTGATATCCACGTATTTCCATATTTTAGAAACATCCAAAATTATCTTTATTTTATCTGTCCTTTTTCCATCATAGACTCCCACAAGCTTCCTGTCTTCATAGTCTTCATTCCTTATAGATCCCACAAAGTTTCATTTCTTTTGGATCCCAATTCTTTACACCCCCCCCCCCACATGTTTACTGTAGTTTTCCTGTGCTCATACTATCAATACATGCTATACTTCTTTTTACTCTTTTGTCCCCAAACTTTAGACATTGTAACTTTCACCATTTCTTTTCCGTCACGTAACCCCATTAATAGTATAATATACTCCCTTACTGTGTCAGTATCTCAGTAATATAAATTTCGATAACGCCATTATTTCGCACCACACTAAGTTTTCATCTGAAATTTCAGGGGCCTTCCATTTCTCGCTTGAACAGTTTCTTAACTTCTTCCACTTTTACTGTAACAACTTCATCTTTCACTGACACATCCGTCACATCCAATATAAAATCTGTGTCCTTATTATTCGTCTCGTACTTCTTCAGTTTCTCGTTTCACCAGACTCTTAATTTCTCCCATTTCTACTGTGTCAGTTGCCTCTCTCCTATCCGTCAGTATATTCATTCTAACGCAAGTTGTTATTAACACCAATTTACACAACAGTGAACGTGATGGGGTGTGATGTAGGATGATGATGGAAATGACTAACTGTGACTCTTTAATCCGTTCAAACCAAAGACGTTTTTCCCTAGAAGAATGAGATAATTTATGGTTAACTAATATATATT
>NC_137024.1:8645291-8775291 GCF_032717465.1 Coenobita brevimanus | reverse complement strand
TAACTGCAATAGCCTCTATTAACACGAAATTAGCAAGAGTAAATTTATCTAAGTCAGCCCTGATAAAATGAAAATACACTGGGTAATGCTCAGTTAATGCAAGATAAATTATTACAGATACAAACTATCATTAATGATGGTTGACAATAAGAACCTTACATGAATTACAAAAACCTCACTAGGCCCACAGATTAACAACTTATGCTATACAGTACAAGAACAAAATGCAGTAACACTTATACTCAAATTACACAGCTGCTAGATGGTTGGAGACTTCCTGAGCACTCACAATAATAACTGTACAGGGGAGGACAGAGATGTGAACAAAATGAGGAGTAGATCTAAGTGGCAATTAATGTAGAGACTGAGCTCATTATATAGCGGCCGGCAGAGCTTGATACAACTTGCAAGAAGGACGCGCAAATGAAGCCATGGGGACAAAGAGTTGACAATCCCGCTCTGAACAACAGAAAGAACGACTTACTCTACTATAACGGTAGAAGGGGGGAGTGAGGTAGAACACGCTCGTGATCAAACAGGCAGCACACTGTACGTTAGAATTACACAAAGGATGATGAAATCATAGGCTATGTAACACCTCCCCACAAAGAAAAAAGAAATTTACAAAGGAAATTTCTTATTACTCTAAAACAATCTGTCTAAAGTCTAGATAAGCAATCTGCAATAACATTTTCTTTCCCCTTGACATGCTGTATGTCTAATGAATACTCCTGAAGAAGTAGACTCCATCTTGTCAATCTCTGATTTTTATCTTTAAACTTACTAAGGAATTTCAGTGGGTTATGATCGGTATAAATGATTATGGGGTCAAAACCAGAACACAAATAAAATGAAAACTGCTGTAAACCCAAAATCAAGGCCAAAAGCTCATTCTCAATAGTTGAGTAGTTCTTTTGAGGTGGAGTGAACTTCTTACTGTAGTAAGAAACAGGGTGTTCAATACCCTGATCATCCTCTTGCAGCAAAACAGCCCCAGCTCCTGTATCACTTGTGTCAACAGCCATCTTAAAAGGCTTAGCAAAATTTGGAGTAGCGAGCAATGGCTGACTTAATAGGATAGCTTTAAGTTTGTTGAAAGAGGATTCACAGTTATCGGTCCAGACAAATTTAACTCCCTTTTTCAGTAGGTCTGTAAGTGGTGATACAAGAATTGAAAAGTTAAGAAGAAATCTCCTGTAATAACCTACCATTCCCAAAAATCTTTGTAGCTCTTTCCTACTTTTAGGTCTGGGAAGATCACTTATAACCTGAACCTTAGCTCCTGGTGGTGCAACATGTCCATCACAAATTACGTACCCAAGGTACTGAACTTTAGCTTGACCAAACTCACACTTTGATAAATTAACTACAAGATTAGCCTGAACCAAACGCTCAAGAAACTTACTGACATGGCATAGGTGATCTTTCCAGTTGTCACTGAAGATTAATACATCATCAATATAAACAACATACCCTGTCAAACCCTCTGTTACAACATTCATAAGCTTCTGAAATGTGGTTGGTGCATTCTTCATACCATATGGCATTACAGAACATGCAAAAGTCTTTCCTAGTGTTACAAAACATGAGATCTCCCTAGCACGTTCAGTCATAGGTACTTGCCAGTATCCCTTTAACAAATCAAACTTACTTATGTACCTAGCCTTTCCGATCTTGTCTATGCAATCTTCCACGCGAGGGAGAGGGTAAGTGTCTGTTTTGGTTATCTGATTAACACGTCTCTAGTCGATGCAAAGCCGCTGTGACCCACCTGGCTTAGGGACTAAAGTGACAGGAGAACTCCACTCGCTCTGACAGGGCTCAATCATCTTGTGGTCCAACAGGTAGCCAAGCTCCTTCTGGATGAGAGGAACTTTCACTGGGTTCACACAGTTAGGAGGCAGTTTAATTGGCTTTGCGTCTCCAACATCGACATCATGCATCAACACAGTGGTTCTTCCTGGAGTGGCACGGAACACTTGCGGGTACTCCTGCAGTAATGCCGAAAACTCCTGCCTTTCCTCGGGAGGTAGATGAGAAACCTTAGTCTGGAGATCATTCATGATATCAGGATTCTTCCCCAAACTATCACTCAGGCTCATGCTGCATGGGAGAGCTTCACTTGCAGACTCGGGTGGAACAGCTACAGTGCAGACTGGATTATTTTCGTCCCGCCTGTGATATAACTTTAGCATGTTGATGTGACAAAGTTGCTTGTTTTTTCTACGATCTGGTGTGGCGATGACATAGTTGACATCACTGAGTTTCTTCTCCACGAAATAAGGACCACTAAACTTGGCTTGAAGAGGTTGCCCATGCACCGGTAGCAGAATCAAAATCTGATCTGGCTGAAAGTGGCGTAACCTGGACTTCTTATTATACCAAGTCTTCATCTTCTCCTGAGCAGCTCCTAAATTCTCTCTCGCCAGCTGTAAAGCAGTGGACAGCCGTTCTTTGAACTTCATCACATACTCCAGCAAGTTGACGTCATCTTCCTCCGACAGCCAGCATTCCTTGAGTAGCTTAAGGGGTCCTCTTACTTCATGGCCAAACAGTAGTTCAAAAGGTGAGAAGCCCAGTGATTCATTTGGAGATTCTCTTGCGGCAAATACAACGAATGGAAGACCTTTATCCCAGTCTTTCTGATGTTCCAAACAGTATTTCTTGAGCATCGATTTGAGTGTTTGATGATATCTCTCCAATGCTCCTTGGGTCTGGGGATGGTAAGCTGAAGACGTGATCTGGGTGATGCCCAATTCTTTCAGAGACTGCTTGAAAACATTTGACATGAAATTACTTCCCCGGTCTGACTGTACCTCCTTGGGCAGACCAAACTTGGTGAAGAACCCTAGCATTTTCTTAACCACGTTCTTTGCTGAGATATTTTTAAGTGGAATAGCTTCAGGATAACGAGTAGCCATATCAATCAGGGTCAACACATAAGAAAATCCTGAAGAAGTCTTAGGAAGAGGGCCCACAATATCCACCAACACACGGGTGAAAGGCGCCTCAAAAGGAGGAATGGGAACTAGAGGTGCAACCTTTTCGGTCTGATTACACTTCCCCACAACTTGACAGGTGTGACAAGACTTACAATACCAGGAAACATCCCGGAAGATACCTGGCCAGTAGAAGTGTTTCAAAATGCGTGCCACAGTCTTCCTCACTCCAAGGTGTCCTGCCAAACTGGAATCATGAGCCACTCTAATGATATCCTGCCTACAAACACGAGGGATGACAACTTGATGTACAACTTCCCATTCACAGTTGGCTGATGCTGTTGGGGGTCTCAACTTCCTCATAAGTACTCCTGACTTTATATAATAACCAGTAGAAGCACCAGCTGACTCTTCTTCACTGCAAGCAGAGTTAACTAGACCTTTCAACTCAGGGTCAGCAACCTGCAACTCAACCAACTCTTGACGAGACAAATTATCAACACTACTGGGTACTGCCTCATCTGGTGAGTGGTCCAAATTAGCAAGAAAAGTGTCAGCTAGGATAACATCATCATCATCATTATCCCCTAAATCACCAGTAACTTTAGACTTAGCCCTAGTGACAGCACATGCAGGGAACACATCAGGGACATCACAATCCTGGGACGCAGCCACTGGCTCACTAGACAACTGAGGAGCTGGACACACTTGACTTCCACCAATATCATTTCCAAGTAAGAAAGTTACACCTGACATTGGAAGTGTCTCATCCAACCCAGCCATAACGGAAACATTAGCAAAACCAGACTCTAAATTCACTCTGCACAGAGGGACAGAGAAGTAATTATTCCCTACACCTTGTAAGATTACAGTTTCATCAGAGGAATTAACATTAGAGCCTAGAACACTGGTCAGCATAAGGAATTGGCAAGCACCTGTATCACGATATATTTTAACTGATTTCCTGTCATTATTGTCCAGAGGACTGACAAAACCATCAGACAGGAAATTAGCACATGAACTCTTGAGAGTGTCACCCACGTTACTGCTCAAAAGAGGAGCTCCATCATGAGAATTTAAGTTACCCCTCTAAGCAGGTTCAGTTAACTCGGTTAAAGAATTCTGGGAACTCTCAAGGGTGGACACTAGACCAATTGACTGAATATTTAAAGACTCCTTTTTGTTCACATCACGCTGTCTCCTGAAACATTTCTCCGTAGTATGACCAAGCTTACTACAATAAGTACATTTACTTTTCTGAATTCTAGAGGTGAAGCTGGTATTTACTTCCTGAGAAACATCATCTTTATTCTCTTTCTTGTTACCTGTACTCTGAGTCGAGGCAACGTACTTACTCTCAGCTTTCCCTTTTTCTTTAGAATGTCTCTTGTGAGTGAGAACATATCCATCAGCTAAAACTGCAGCATCAGACAAATTATCTATTCTTCTCTCATCAAGACATAGGCTTACATCTTTATAAATACACCTTTTGAAGTCCTCCAGCAAAATCATCTGCTTAAATTTACCAAAATCAGAATCCACATTCATAGAATTTAACCACTGCTCTAACAGATCTTCCTTGATTTATGCATACTCAACATGGGATTGCTTATCTTGCTTGTAAGTTGTCCTAAATTTTACTCTATAAGCTTCAGGAACAAGCTCATAGACCTTAAGAATCAAGCTCTTAACTACATCCTAATTATCAGATTGATCCTGAGGCAAAGATGCATAAGTTACTTGAGCTTTACCGGTGAGAACAGTTTGAAGGAGTACTGGCCAATACTTTTTGGGCCAATTAAAACCTGTAGCTACCCTCTCAAACAACTGAAAAACTTTTTAAAATCAGATTCATTAAAAGGAGGGACAAGTTTAACATTTTTAGCCACATCAAAATCATCAGAGCTAGATGATCCAGTTCCACCTTGTTTCATGCGATACTCATGGTCTGCCTGAATCCTAGCAATTTCAACTTGTGCCTCAGCCTCCTTAGCACGAGCCTGAAACTCAGCCTCCTTAGCATGAGACTCCGCCTCCTTAGCCTGAGACTCAGCCTCCTTAGCATGTGCTTGAAATTCAGCCTCCTTAACACGAGCCTCCTGCAGGGCTAGCTGTAACTTAGCTATGGGAATTGCTGTTCGCTCTCATCATTCTGAAGATCAAATAGTTGACATGATTAATGAAAGCTTGTTTAATGTCACTCCTCCGAATGAGCAAACGCAGCTTAAGTTCATTCTTTGTTCTGTTTTCTACATCACACACTGTTTGCACATTTGACAAAAAATCTTTGGCTTCATCAAGCGTAGTAATAGTAGACATCATGAATAAATCACAGTCACAAAATATCAAGCAATATCCTTATGGTAATATCCTGAATATCCTGGCGAGGTCGCCAAATTTATGTTATGGAACAGTGAAAGATAAAGTACACTTTAAGTGAGAATACTAAAAATCACTACTGTCCCGTAAAGTTCCAGGTTCAAAACAAAAGAGTTAGGTAAAATTACAAGTTAAAGTTTAATGCTCAGACTAACAACAAAACATTCAGGACTCATAAGGATAATGTAATGGCAAAAAACAGGTTAAATATATGGTTAACTGCAATAGCCTCTATTAACACAAAATTAGCAAGAGTAAATTTATCTAAGTCAGCCCTGATAAAATGAAAATACACTGGGTAATGCTCAGTTAATGCAAGATAAATTATAACAGATATAAACTATTATTAATGATGGCTGACAATAAGAACCTTACATGAATTACAAAAACTTCACTAGGCCCACAAATTAACAACTTATGCTATACAGTACAAGAACAAAATGCAGTAACACTTATACTCAAATTACACAGCTGCTAGATGGTTGGAGACTTCCTGAGCACTCACAATAATAACTGTACAGGGGAGGACAGAGATGTGAACAAAATGAGGAGTAGATCTAAGTGGCAATTAATGTAGAGACTGAGCTCATTATATAGCGGCCGGCAGAGCTTGATACAACTTGCAAGAAGGACGCACAAATGAAGCCATGGGGAGAAAGAGTTGACAATCCCGCTCTGAACAACAGAAAGAACGACTTACTCTACTATAACGGTAGAAGGGGGGAGTAAGGTAGAACACACTCGTGATCAAACAGGCAGCACACTGTACGTTAGAATTACACAAAGGATGATGAAATCATAGGCTATGTAACAGTGTGTGTGTGTGTGTGTGTGTGTGTGTGTGTGTGTGTGTGTGTGTGTTACGCGTGTAGCTGAACAGTGTGGAATGGTTAAGTCTCTCCAACAAGTAATCGCTGAAAAATACAAATAAACTAGAAAGCACACAGAGAGCTCTTACCTCTGCCAGTGTCACTGAATGATCCTGATCCTGATCCGTGGAGATATTGTGTGGAATACACAGGATCCGGATCTTCCTCAAAATTTAATGAACTGTTCTTTGACCCATGGCCTACTTTTCCAGAAAATTTTGTTGAAGTTCATTGCGAACTTTTGAAGATATTGTGCGGCATACTCCGGATCCGGATCCGGATCCTCCCCCAAATTTAATCAATTTTTTCTTGGCCCACGCCCCACCCTTCCACAAAATTTCATTGAAATTCATTGAGAACTTTTGGGGATAGCCCGTGGAAAAACAAAGAAACAAACAGACGAACACAGATGAATACATAACCTCCGCTAACTTCGTTGGCGGAGGTAATAATAGACAAACCTTGAGACAAATGATGATTAAAGTTTGCCTTCGTAAAATTGGATAAAAATATATTACGTCGGTAAAAAAAACTGATTATATGCTACGTAATAATAACTAAAAAGCACTCAGACATCGCCTACGTCCGCTAATGCCATTAAAAAGGATCCGTATCCAGATCCGTAGAATTATTGTGTACAATACACAGGATCTGGATCGGCCCTCAGAGTTAATCAATTGTTCCTTCACCAGTGGCCTATTCTTCCACAAAATTTTATTAAAGTTCATTGAGAACTTTTGGAGATATTGTGCGGTAGAATCCGAATCCACACCAAAATTTGATCAATTCTTTCTTGGGCCATGGTCCACCCTTCCACAAAATTTCATTGAAATTCATTGAGAACTTTTGGAGATATCATGTGGACAAACAAACAGATGAAACTGCCATAGGCAGAGAGCTTGCCGGATGAATCACTTTAGACATTGCCACCCTCTATGAGTCTATTAAATTTAATAAAGATCCGATGAGAATTGATGGAGATATGAATGTTTGAAAATCTGTCCCACGTTAAAGATGTGAATTCAACCCCCCACCCAGCCCAGGGCCTTTGACCGATGGTGATGAAAAACAATAGGCTTACAGGGTTTATGGATATCTACCGTCTGAATTTTTTTTATTGAACGACTGGCGCAAAATTGTGACCTGTAGAGTTCAGGTAAACACACAAACAAGCACACATACGGAACTGCCCAACGTGCTTGCCTAATTGAAAGATTCCGGCAAGCAACAAACAGGTGAATACAATACCTCCTCCCACTTCGTTGGCGGAGGTAAAATAACAACTACAGTAATAACAATAATAATAAAAATAAAAATAATAATAATAATAATAATAATAATAATAATAACAATAATAATAATAATAAATAATAATAATAAATAATAATAATAATAATAATAATAATAATGATAAATAATAATATTTATAATAATAATAATAATAATAATAACAATAATAATATAATAAAATAATAATTATAATAAACTCTACACTCCCATAACAAAAGTGTAGCTCTTTTCTTCTTTATGAGGGAAATGGTATTTTCAGCTGCACGCATTTAAAAGTGTGAATGAATTATGCGACGCTCTTTTGTTTTAATTGTTTGACAGCAAAAAATTGGGTATACAGTACAAGGTCATAAAATATTTTTCGTACCTAAAATAGAATATTTTAATTGTAAACAGAAATTGAGAAAATATTTTGCAGCAGTTGAACAGTTCTCGTGCCTGCGTTACAAAGCTGAAAATTTAATGAGATTGTTTGATTGCCTGATTTTTATTTACCGGTATTTGCCTTCTTAGTGTGACTGGTAAAATATATGGTAGAATACTCATTGATAGGGTTAGGCATATGACAGAGGAGCTAGTTGGAGAAGAACAAGGGGGATCTAGGAAGGGAAAATGGTGTGTAGATCAGATATTTTTTCTAAGATGTTTAGTGGAGAAGTATCTAGAGAAGGGAAGGAAAGTGTACGCTGCCTTCATGGACTTGGAGAAAGCTTATGACAGAATAGATAGGAAAGGTATGTGGAAGGTATTAAGAATATATGGAGTGGAGGGGAAATTGTTGAGTGCTGTGAAGAGTATGTACGAGGGAGCTAGGGCTACGGTGCGAGTGGATGGTGAGCTGAGTGAGTTCTTTGATCTCAATGTGGGACTGAAACAGGGGTGTGTAATGTCTCCATGGCTGTTTAATATATATATGGATGGGGTCGTAAAGGAGGTACAAGGTAGGGCAGTGGATGTGGGGGTGGCCCTAATGAATGAGGGTGAGATTTGGAAGCTTCCGGTGTTGCTGTTTGCTGATGATACAGTATTGTTGAGTGAAGATGAATGGGAGTTGCAAGGTTTGGTGAATGAATTTGGGACAGTGTGTAGGAGGAGGAAGCTGAAAGTTAATGTTAACAAAAGTAAAGTTATGGTGTTTGAGAGGAATGAAGTCACAGAGTGTGCAGTGAGGTTGGATGGTGAGGATATGGAGAATGTGAGTGCATTCAAGTACTTGGGTAGTGTGATGAGTAAGGATGGAACTTTGGGGGATGAAGTACGTGAAAGGGTACAGCAGGGAAGGAAGGTTGTTGGCACACTGAAAGCAGTGATGAGAAATAGGGAGGTGAGTATGGAAGTTAAGAAGTCACTGCATGATGGTATTGTGATCCCTACCCTGACGTATGGAAGCGAGGCGTGGACCTTGCAAGAGGGGAACAAGTCAAGAGTGAGAGCAGTGGAAATGAGTTACTTGAGAGGAGCATGTGGAGTGACATGGAGGGACAGGTTGACGAATGAAGAAGTGAAGGAACGTTGTGGGGTAGATGTGGATGTGGTTGAAAAGATTAGGAGAAATACACTGAGGTGGTTTGGACATGTGGAGAGGATGGAGAATGAAAGACTGACTAAGAGGGTGTATGTAGGTGAGGTGGAGGGGGGGAGAGGGAGGGGTAGACCGAGGATGAGGTGGAGGGATGGAGTTGAGAGGTATATGAGGGAGGGGGGGTGAGTTGGGGGGAGGGGAGTCAAATGGTGGGTGACAGAGTGACTTGGAGGCGTTTTGTCTGCGGCCACCCTTTGCGGGATTAGGGCGTCGGGCTATAGATAGATAGATAGATTTATCTATTTATTGTGTGTCTGTTTTATTTCCAGCCAGGTAGCGTCAGACAATTATATGCAGCTTTGGAGAGACCCCTTAGGAGTGAAGGGTTAAAAAATCTCCAATATCCCTTCAGCACATCTCTCTCTCTCTCTCTCTCTCTCTCTCTCTCTCTCTCCATTTATTTTTTTGTTACTGTCAAACGATTTCATTCATCGCTGAAAATATACTTAAAGGCACTGAAGGGATAAAAAAATTCTTCAGTATCCTCCTTAATACCATGATGTCTATAGTAGGCCTCACGCCCGTTTGCGGCTGTGGTGTGGCCCGCACCTGTGTACAGTGGTGCCACGTTTCCCCAACTTGCGATGTGAAACGGAAGCTATTTATGTACAAGGCATCACAAATTCGATAAATTCAGATGAATAAAACTTACACTTGTGTATTTTGATGGATGAATCAACAGTAATCTCATTATGCATAAAATATTTATACAGTAACACAGAAACATGGCATACATATTGTACATTGTTGCTAAAAGAAATTGTAGTCACTTTTAATGTTTTTTAGAGTAGTTTTAGGGTGGGTAATAATATTACAGTTATGGATATAAGAGAATGAGCCTGAAAAAAGAAGGAATATGCCAATATCCAAAGTAAAAGAAATAATTCATATAATTCTTGTGAGTGGCAGCACTGATACACACAGTCTGGCTTAAGATAAAGTACGTACCCCTCCGTAAACACAAGGATAGCTTGTACAGGTGTTGCTAGGGAAAAATGCTCACATTTACTGGCTTTTACCTTAATTTTAAGGGCGAGGAATAATCACATTTATAATCATAAGCTAATATGTAGGACAAAATAGTAGGCATATGCCAATACCGAAGTAAAAAAAAAAAACTATTCACTCGCGAGCGGCAACACTTCCACACCCAGTCGGTGGCCTTGACCTCAGGGGTGGTGTGGAGAGAGAGATGGAGGAAGGGGAAAGAGAATGAATGAATGAAAATCAATCATGGTACTGCAATAACGGGTCATCTGTCGCCGTATACAAAAAATGAAAAATATCACTAAATACAACAAAACCAAAATAACAAATGAAAGCACAATGATAAATAACTTATAAAAGAATCAAAAGTACTCAGGGTGGCTCACATCTCCCGCCAGGAGAGAGAGAGAGAGAGAGAGAGAGAGAGAGAGAGATAAAGGGTATAGAAAACGTGGCAACACTGTACACAGGTGCGGGCCACACCACAGCCGCAAACGGGCGCGAGTCCGACTACTGTATTCATATTTTAGCAAATCGGTGAACTTTTAAAAGAACCTTACGAGTGTCGGGAGCTGAAACAATTTCCACTGACCCATTATGGACGATCACGTCTTGAATTACTGTACATTCTTGATGCCATCAAACGATATTAATTAAACTTGGAGACGCCCCCACACTGAAGCAGTTAATACCTTGACTACGAGGGGTCAGTCATAGACAGATAAATCTTCTGCCGACAGGAAGAATACACCCCTAAAAAAAGCAAACATACTGAAGTGTTTAGAGTAAATCTCCCTAATTATTTCACTACGAGAGCTTTCCTAGATTGAATAACCCTGTTTGACAGGGGGGGGAAAAAAAAAGCGCCACTGCAGTAGTAATGGCTGTTAAATCCCGTAAAATCATGTTGTACCATACTTGTAAATTTACTTATAGTACTCATCAGTATTTGTCTGACAAGTGATCAGTGTTGCCAGCTACCCGGCTCCAGGCCCTACAGTACCAACGTTAGAATCCTGGAGCGGGCAATTGGCACCACTCAACTCAGGCGTCCATCCACCCTTTTGAGGTTAAGTAAAACAAGTACCACAAGTAACACCAAGGTAAGGTAACCATTTGAATTTACATGGTGCAGTGGCCTTGTATCCCAGAAAAGAGGGTGAATAACCCACTACAAGAGATGAGCACAGCAGTTAAGCGCTTCATCGCGTCTGGCCCCACTTTTACCCCAACCATACAGTACTCGTCATTTTATATGTACTTAATATCACCTCTGTAGGCTACAACCACAACCATGTCTCCGTAACTTGACTTGGTTCAAATTAATCGCATGAATGAAACCAAACTGAGGGTAGTGAAAACCCTGGCCAGGCCGATATACCTATAAGCAGCGGGTAGGTGGTGAGGGATTCCCAGGAACAATCTTGGGGGGTTTGGGAGGGGAGACGTAGGAGGTGACTGAGTCCCAGCAACAGGCTTGGGGAGGGGGGTTGAGAAGGAGGGTAGGAGGTAAAGAATTCCCAGCAACAAACATGGGAGTTGGGAAGGAGGGTTAGGAGGTGTTGGATTTCCAGCAATAGGTTTGGGGGGGTTGGGGAGGGGGACCAGTGTGATGGAGGTGTCGGCAGTAGAGAGAGAGGCTCTTTTGAGTCAGTCAGAACGATTTGCGAGATGGGGGGTTGGGGGGTGCCCTTCACCACACAGAGCATCATCACAAACACACACAGCTACCAGTCCCTGCCAGGTTGTGTGTATGGTCTCGGCCTGAAACGGCAACACCTGCGCACACACACAACGCACACAGTGCAAATACACTAATTACACACGACCAACAAGTATATCAGTCAACTTATCGCTTATATGACTGCACTATAATAGTAACAACAACAATAGTACGTTTCGTCTCGTATATAAAAGCTCCAGCATGGTTGCATGCGTCGGCCTTGATCACCTAATGCCGGCTCTCTATGTTGCTCGATCTCTGGCAGCCTCCCTGTTCAGTTGCTTATCCCTGAGGTCACACTCTTTGACCTTATCCAAGGTCTTTCTCGGTCTGCCTCTCGCAATCGTACCCCCAGCGTTAACACTTCTCTCTTTCTGCACCCAATTGTCATTCCCCATTCTCTCCTCATGGCCAAACCATCTCAATCTACGACACCAAGACACTCCAGTCTCATTCTCCTTCATAACTCTTCCATCGTGAACCTAGCCTCCCCAGGCCTCGCATTCAAGGACGCACAACACATCCATCTAATCACTGTTATTTCTGTACGTTTAAGCCTGCGAATATCCTCTTCCTTTACTGCCCTGGTCTCACTACCATACAACATTACACTCCTAACAAACGCCGAATATATAATCCCTTAGCACGGAGGGAGAACCTTCTTAATGTCGGGAGAGGCAACAGCTCCCTGAACTTCTTCCATCACTGAACAGTTTTGAATTACTTCCCATGCCCTTATGGCAAACCGCACATGGCCACTCTCATTCTTCTTTGACAGTACCGCCACCAGCCCTAGATACCATCACCTTCGTTTTATCTGCATTTACTCTCAAGCCCTTGTGCCCCATACCATCTCTTCACTTCCTTAATCTTTCCTCCACCTCCTTTTCATTTTCTGCAATCAACACCAATTCATCGGCATACAACAACTCCCACGGGAGTCCAATTCTGAAGTATTGTGAGAGGGAATCAAGCGCCGTGATTACCAATAAGGGGCTCAAAACAGACCCCTGATGCCAACAACATTCACGGAAAACTTATCACTCAAATCTCCAATCTCACATGGGTGCAAGCACCAACATACATAGCCATAACCACTCTAACCAGCCACTCCTCGATCCCAAGCTTTCCCATTGCTCACTTCACCACCTCCCTAGGGACTCTGTCAAAGTCATTCTCCAGATCAACAAAAACAATGAACAGATCCCTTTTCTTTCAGCAATGATAATAATGAAAATAATGATTTATCATCATCATCACCATCATCATCATCATCATCACAATCAAGACCTCCTTTCCCACCCAAGGGCTGGGTGAGGAGTAGCAACGTCCAGACAGCCCAAGTTTGCCTAGTCCTATGGGCCACGCTTCCATTCACTCATCATTCAAGCCCCTGGAATCCTGGTTCTATCTGATACGTTAAAAAACTTTCACCACATTCTGTAGCTTTACATAAACGTATCCTATAAAGTCAGCCTGGACGCTGTCACGTCAAAATGGGTGCCAAATCCCTGATCATGCACTTCTTCTCACAACATTCATCCAACAAGCTCGATCTCTTGTCAGTTTCTTACCCTCACCGACTTCCATACCTCTCTCCCTCACACACTTATCCACCATATCCCTCCACCTTCTCCTTGCCTACTTTGCCTCCTCTCTCCTTCAAATTCACTCAGATATAGCCTACCTTTTTCACCACTATTGTTATCCACTCTCTCCACAAGACCATACAGTACCATCTCAGTACACTCTCTTCGATTCTGGTGTCCACAGACTTCCTCACTCTGCATTATTCACGAATCACATTATTTCGTATTCTATCCACTCTCTGTACTCCACATACATTCCTCAGTAGTCCCATCTCCACTGCTCTCACTCTTGACTTTTAATTTTAATACAATAATAATAATAATAATAATAATAATAATAATAATTATTATTATTATTATTATTATTATTATTACTATTATTATTATTATTATTATTATTATTATTATTATTATTATTATCACTTTTATTATTATTTATATGCCGAGGAGGAGGAGGAGGCAAGAAAGGGGAAAGGACAATAGTAGATTTGAGGAGACGAGAGGGGAGAAGGAGAAAAAAACAAAAGCGCCTGTCTATTGTAGGGGTAAATTTTGATAAATGCACTTCTTGTATAGATCTATTATGATAATACTACCTCTTCTCTTCCTGGATCTTATCTGCGCTCGACAGTGGTCATCATCGTTATCATCATCACCTGCCTCCTACGTCCACACTCCAGCAAATCAGGCTCATGCTGAGGGCCATCCTCTCGTCAGTTTAGGAGGTCCACCAACTCCTATACCTTACATTTATGTTTTTTATGACTACATCTCAACATTGTCTTCCTTGTTATTTATGCAATGAAAGTCAGTATCAAAGAGGTATAAATAACAAGTATGAGACCAAGAAAGTGGGATATGCAAAATACATAATTAAGGAAGAGGTGTATGCGTTTAGCCAACCCAGTTACGGCCAACAGGTTACCTTACTATGTTACCCAAAGAGACGAAACGAAAGGGACAACAGATGCAAGAATTTTTATGAAGGACAATGTTGTCACCTGCAAAATTGTTACTTCAACTTCCCAACTATGAAAACATTCTAAATATTATTTTGCCAAATCACTTGCCGATGTTACCATCAAGTTTTGTGGTGATAGAGTTCAAGTCTGTTTTATGTGAATAATAATCTGAACTGATGCCATGTGGTACTTGTATGGGCTGGTGGCAAACAGCCCAGTGAACCTGATAAAGCTCAGTTCAACCCAACACTACACCAACTCACCCCCTCACCCAAAGAAAAAGTTGAGCGAGGCTTTAAGATTTTTTTTTTTTTAACCGTGCTACGATGTCTATATATTTCTTTTATTCTGGATACATCAAAACAATCTTCTTCATGTCAGAATGAACCTCTCAAACAGAGAATACGATTTACTTTATCTCCCTGAACTTCATCCATATAAAGTCTCCCCTAGGCTAAAAGAATTCATCCGGGCCGGAGCAAGCATTTAAATGGGTGTTACCGTAGCGAAGCAATAAAATGTGTTACGGTACCTTAATGTTCAGTGGGAGAAAACTGTATGCCTCAAACGTATAGAAGGTCCAGGCGGCCTAGAACAATGCCCCCCATTCATCACTCAGTGTGCCAGTACCTGCGGGAGAAAGACAATGTCACATGAGAACGATTATGATACCCTCTAAGCCATCCTCCAACTTCTCTCTTGCTTTACCCACCTCCTGCTTCTCATTTACTGACTTTACTTTCATTTACCCTTTGTCTCTCTTTTCATCAGGTCTCTCTTACCTTCTCCTTTTCTCCTTCCTGCCTACCTTCCCCTTCCTTTACTTCTGTCTTGTTCTTATCTTTACCTTCTCTCCTTCTTGCCACCCAGCCACCACCCTCAATCTCTCATTGATCTTATGCACTGCTGGAGTCCAACAACTCAAACATCAGATATTAATGATGCATAAAAAATATGTTGACACATGATTCCCAATACGTAAAAGACGACATGCAAAAATGTTAAACCGTTTTGGTGGGAGATTGATAATATGAATTATTTTTCAGCAAACACAAGTGCTCATCAAAGAAATTAAGTAAAAAATCACATGAATCAAGATGATACTTACAATTATGACTACATACAAAATCCTCCCCACGTTTTTTTCCACATTGTATTGTCGGCCTCTGCTGGAGAGTCTGGTGGGTCAGGAGGTCTTCATCCTCTGTTATTCATATTTTTTATTTCTAAGTTTAAACGTCATAATCTTCCGCATAACAAACAGACTTTAACCCCTACACCGCGGGCTTCTTTACCAATGACTTGCGTGTCCCGCGGGGTTATTTGGGCTCCGACAGACTCTCAAAAAATATTTGCTAAAAATCAGTTATTAGTCCTAGAATAATAAAATTATATATGCTTATTGCACATACCTTCAGCTTTCTCCTGGAATGATTGTTGAGCCTTCGTCAGTTTCCGTAGGACTTGTGGAGACCTCTGAAGTAGGGTAACTAAGTCTTCACTTTACACTTCCCGACAACCCGTTATATGATTACCACAGCCAGATACAAACACTATAAACACTATTCTACCATTTTCAAGTAGTTTGGGATCCATACTAAAAAAAAACACTGTGAAAGCAATGGAAATTACGAGCGCGTCTGATCGCCGCACTTACGCTAGTTCGCTCTAGGCACTCTGTCATTTATTATTCATAAAACCCCTCACACTTTATATTTCTATTACTATATCACACTTATATATATCTGGAGTCTTTCTCCATAAGTTTCCTTCAGTCGTATTATTTTATTGTCACTGAAGTCATTCAATTTTTCATTCAGCAAAATACGTAGAGAGCCACGGATTCACTCTCACTGTTATAACATAAATTATTTGTACTCATATTCTTATATTACTAATTACTTACATTACTATTTACATTTTCTATTCTATTTTCAATATTTACCCTTCTATTTTACTTACAATATGTTATTCACTGTCACTTTCAGTAAGATAAAACTATAATACACTGTTCAATCATATGAACTGAACATCCATTGCTTTCACCTGCTATTTACACATTATTTACACATTATTTCCAAATAATTCTGCTTCCACACTTGCACTGTTAGAACTGCTTCTGGCTGTGATAATCGAAGAAGCAGGTTACACAGAGGGGAACCTGGCACTCAGCGCACTGCCAAGAGGTGCGTTTATGCTCAGGTGTGCGGCGTGTGGTATGCGCACATACCTGACACCTGCGAATCGCAGCCTTCCTTCTCCCTGTGGCAGGCATTAGCTCAAGTCTGTGCCGATCCATACACGCCCTCTGCTCAAGTCGGTCAGGAAGTGTAACTGGATGGCGCCTTGGAGTTGCTGCTTGCACCTTACCATATTTTTCCAGCAGCTGCTGGACACAAGTCCTGGCGAACAACCTCAGGGAGAAGGACTTGGGTGGCTTTACCTTCATCTTGTACAGGATGAAGGAGTTCAGCATCGTCATATCTATGAGATGCAGAAAAGCTTTCCTGTACCACCTAGTATTCTTCCTGAGGCAGTCGATCTCACCAATCATCATGTCGGACTTGTCCACCAGCCGCATGTTTATATTATAGTCCAACACAGCATCAGGTTTCATCACAGGTTCGCCTGTCCTACGGTCGACCTTCCCACTGTCTCTCATCTCCCCCTTATGTACGGTGGTGAGCATGTGCACGACTCTCTTGTCATGCCACCGTATTGCCAGCATCTTCTCAGACTTGTGTAGGTGCACGTCTCCTCGCTGCGAGTTTCCCTCCTCTGGGAATTTGGGGAAGTTGGCACGATTATTTTTCACAGTGCCGCAGGAGCCAATGCCGTGTTCAGAAAGGTATTTGGCAAGTTTCGGTGCTGTATAGTAGTTGTCTGTATACAGCACATGATTCCCACCAAAATACTTTTCTAGGAGCACTTTCACTACACAGCCTGAGAAGCCAAGGGGGTGTGTTTTATCGAGATCGACAGTGCTGGCTGAATATATGACGAAGTCAAGGATGTACCCCATCTTACAGTCGCACAGTACAAAGAACTTAATTCCAAAGCGATGGCGTTTGCTTGGAATGTACTGAACAAACCGAAGACGTCCTCTGAACAAAACCAAGGACTCATCAATGACAACCTTCTGAAATGGGTGGAAGAATGACATGAACTTATCCTTCATTCTGTTCAGAATCTCCCGGATCTTCCAGAGTGGGTCGGCAAAGTGCAGGTTTCCCATGATGTTCTGGAAGCGATCTCTGGCCATGTACTCGTTGAAGGTCGGTGAGGGTAGTAAGGGGTCCATGGACCAGTATTCTTCCAACTCATGCTTCTTGGAGTGTGGCATAAGAAGCATGAGGGCAAAGAACACATACAGCTCCTGCACTCCCAGCATGGTCCACAGTTGCATCTTGGCTGCACCTGTACCACTAGCAGCACGTTGTGATTCTAACCTGTGCTGCATGACTTCGTCATCTAGGAAGGCCAAAAGGTAGTCGACACACTCAGCATTTTCGTTCATAGTGAAGGCAGGCTGAACTCCTGACGAGCTCTCATCGAAAACCAGGTTTTTGGGGACAAAATCTGACCCGTCCGTCCACGCGAAGGCGTCCAGGATTCCCTGGCGTGGCGGTGGAGGGATGGTGGTGGTGGTGGTGGTGGAGGTTGGCTGAGAGGGAGGCTTATCTCTGTCAAGGTCACTCGCACTGACCCTAGGTTGCCGTACAGCACTAGCAGCCCTTACCCTACTAGCTACACTACTTTTCACTCTCTTAGATCTACCTCTACCTCTACGGCCGGCCTTCACTGTTGATGCTGGTGGTGACTCCGACGACGAAGACTCCGGAGATAACTCAGCCGACGATGATGACGAGATGAGTAAAGCGGGGCTTGGGGAACGGGGAGGTGAATGCTCTCGTGACTCATGGCGGGCTGGGTCACGTGGGGGCATTGTTCTGGGGCTAACATGCCGCCTTTTCACTCCCTTCCCAAATTCTTGTCCTTCCTGCACTAAAGGCTCCTTTCCCTTGGAGCTAGACACTGATTCACTGGTAGGAGCACTTGTTGTCACTGTTTCTGGCGCGATAACTTCACCCGGCTCATCACACGATTCACCGGAATCGTCAAACTCGCTGTCCATTATTATCATGGACAATTCAGCAAGTTCTCGTGCCACTGCAGAGTCACTGAGGCCTTTCCTGCTTGCCTCAACACTTTTCTTTGGCGTAGAGGTCACGGGGCCCTTTGCAATGGGCGCAGAAGCGGCAGGAATGGCGGGGCGCGAGTGCGACATGTTGTCTCTGCAGTGGAGGACAAGGAAGTAAATGCCGCGGCTTATCTGAGAAGGGAAGGGTTGACAATGACACTTTAGGCTGACTGCTGCTAACTTACAGGCTAATTTTTTATAGGTAGAAAATCTCGGCAATAAATAAAGAAATAGGTAGTTCCAGGTGAATGTAAATGTCAATTAGGAATCTCCCTTCCTTTCTGATATATATTTTTATTACAGACATCGATTACAAGGCATAAATCAAAGGGGAAATTACCGTGGTAATGTAGCGAATGAATGCACGTGAGGTTTTGTCAGGTGATAATTAGGCAATTTCTGGAGTATAACACTATCACTTACCTGTTTTTTTTTTTTTTGGTATATATTATTGGGTAAAAACATAGGGCATAGGGCTTATTTCAATGGATGAAATCTGTGGAAAAAGAAGGGGGAAATTTCCGTAGCGCAGCGCGGCGTGGGAGGTGAGAGGAGAGGGTAATGGAGGGCAGGTAGGGAGGGGAGTCACGAAGGGGGTAAATTATCTGAGAAGGGAAGGGTTGACAATGACACTTTAGGCTGACTGCTGCTAACTTACATGCTAATTTTTTATAGGTCGAAAATCTCGGCAATAAATAAAGAAATAGGTAGTTCCAGGTGAATGTAAATGTCAATTAGGATTCTCCCTTCCTTTCTGATATATATTTTTATTACAGACATCGATTACAAGGCATAAATCAAAGGGGAAATTACTGTGGTAATGTAGCGAATGAATGCACATGAGGTGCTGTCAGGTGATAATTAGCCAATTTATGGAGTATAACACTATCACTTACCTGTTTTTTTTTGGTATATATTATTGGGTAAAAATATAGGGCATAGGGCTTATTTCAATGGATGAAATCTGTGGAAAGAGAAGGGGGAAATTTCCGTAGCGCAGCGCGACGTGGGAGGTGAGAGGAGAGGGTAATGGAGGGCAGGTAGGGAGGGGAGTCACGAAGGGGGTAAAATAGCTAAAATGTCAACAATGGATGGGAGTACAGATGAGATTTGGAGTGCTGACTAGAGTTGGACATTGGCAGTACTGATAGATGATACAAGCCACCACTTGAGAGCCCGGGATAATTCAAAATAACACAGAATCACAAAAGTGACGCCCCGCGGTATGATCCATTGTAGCCGAGCGTCACGAAAGTGACGCCCCGCGGTTAAGGGGTTAAAGAACCAGTGGATATGTTACTGACTGCTTTCATTTGAACTCCTTTGTTTTCCCTCACACTGTGTCCTCTCTACTTCTCATATCCTTTTCCCTGCCTCTCCCTTCCTTCCCGTGCCTGCCTTTTGCTTAACAGTACCTGCCTCCGGTCATTATCACAGCTTTCCTCTTCCCTCCCCTCTTTCTTCTTCCTACCTTTCCTAGTCCTACTCCTTCCTCGCTCCTTCTGCTCCGCCTACCTTCCCTCTCTCCTTCCCCTGTCTCTTCCCATGACTTTGCTAGCTTCCCTCCTTGCCTCACCGTACCTTCCGCTTCCTCCTAGTTTTCTGCATCATCCCCTTGCCTCTCCCTGCCTCACCCTTTCTCCTTTCTAATTTTTCCCATAACGCCTGCCTCCCACCATACATTCTTCTCTTCCGCTTTGCTTGTACATCCTGTCTTACCTCTCCCTCTGCCTCCCCACATCAGCCCCCCTCCCCTCTTCCACCTCCTTCGTGCCTCAGTTCCTCGTCTGTCAATAACTCGACACTACCCCTAAATCTTCAATCGCTGTCCCCTATCCACATACCCACATACCCCTCCTCCCTACCCTCCACCCCCATCCTCCTATCCACAACCGTTCCCAACCTCCTCCGAGACGATTAAGTAGTCTCTCTCTCTCTCTCTCTCTTTCTAGTACGTTGGGTGTCTTTATTAAAATATTCATACCCCTCGGATGATTCTTTTTACTGGCTTAAGAAAGAAGCCTTTTAATGAAGAGGTTACTTCCCCATATTATCTTTCCCCTCTCTCCTTGACGACCATCCACCCCTACACGTTACCCGATATAACCATCCCTGCCCTTCTTCAAACAACACTTTCTTCCACTCTTTTACAACTTTCCCTCCGCTTCTTCGCCACCTCCACATCTCCATCATACTGGCCATATCATTCTCCTTCTCCCCTTACCTGCAATTAAATCAGCTTTTCCCTAGCCCTTCGTGTCATATCATAATTTTTCAAGCAGCTCCTTCCCTTTTTTTCTTCAACACTTCACTTTCGACTAACCACTGCTTAATTCACGTCTCCTTCATTCCATGAATAACCCCTCCAAGGAAAGCATTAATGAACTCACCGGAATTTCCCTAGATTTTCAGAATCACGTTAGCTGTGAGGAACTGTCAGGAGTAAATTCATTAAAACTTTCAAATAGTCTATTAGGCTGGTCTACGAAGAGATCTCCAATCACATGGTATCTTCAAAACATACACTGGGCTAATTAGGTAATAATATTTCACGCTTAAAGTCTGGCATGGGTCACAACAAGGATCCCCTTCCATACCAATTCAAGTATAAGGCCAAACTTCAGCAACATGCCTGGAAAGTCCGTTAAGTTCCGTTATTCCTCTTTCTAAACAATCTATTTTACTTATTACACCGTACTATCCTCTTCGGTGTCATTAAAATCATTCAAATAATCAGCTTAAATAACATACACAATAATATTTTGCTTATTACACTGTACTATCTTCATCTGTGTCATTAAAATCATTGAAATACTCTGCTTAAATAACATACACTTTAATATTAACTAGCCTTATCCAAAAATAAATCGCTTAGGAAGAAGTGCATCACCACGTAGAGTCGATTTTCCCTGAGTCAGCAAGAGATTACAAATAAGATATGGACAACAGACGCGCGTACACAGTGACTAAGTTTTTCCTTACGACAGAGCAATGTCTCCTGAGCCCCAGTGAATAGTCCTACACTCCCATTTGTTGTATCGATACCCGTAGTCACCTCACCTCACCTCACACCATCCCTCAACCTCATCCCACGACCTCGTCACCTCACTTCACTATCCCATACCTTAATCTCACCTTATCACTCCTCCACGTCATCATCCCTCCATCTCACCGTGCCATGGTACCATCCCTTCACCTCATCTTCCTGCTTTCCTGTCCTTGTCACTGAACCATAAAAATAGTTACGTTAATCTACCGTATGACAAACAGCCTCGATAAGACCCTTAGGTTTGTTGCTGCTTGCTCTCCTTTGTACACCTCACCTCCCAGCCTAACCACCCTTTCTCATCCTTATCTCAACAGCCTTCTATCTCACCTCAGCACCTCTCCATTTCACTTAAACACCAATCCGCCCCACCTGAACACCCCTTCACTTCCACCTCATCACTCCACCTCCCATCCCATGTCGTTCCACCGTTTTTCACCACTCCACCTCACCTCAACCCCTTGATCTCATCTTTTTTCGCTCCTCCTCTCCTGTCCACAACACACCAAACCACTTCCCTGCTCTCCATATTTTTCACATCCTCTGATGGATCTCTTACATTTCTGTCACCAGCACAAGTCTCTCTGCCACCAATACATACAATCCTGTTCTTCATTTCCTTTACACCGTCTATAACTGTCAAAAACAAAATATGTCACCAGACTAAAGTAATAAATTGAATTAGGTTTGGAAGGGTTGTTATTAACGAGATGGAATGATCAGAGAATGGATAGCCAGATGAATGTGTGAATAAGTGCAGAAATGTTGCGGAGGCTGACTAACTGGTATGTAAATGTGTAAATAATCAAAGAATGAATCTTCAGGAAGCACAGAAATAGACAAGTGACTGACACGGAAGGATGAAGTATACATATAAATACATATGGCAAAGACTTCATCACTTTTCAACTTGGGAGTCAAAGCAATGATATCAAACACAGAAATGAAACCCAATTTTCCTTGTAGCCTATGTATGGAACGTGAGACCTGTAAGGTGGATCCGATAATGTTACAAGCTTGGATGGTGAATGAGGGGATGCATGACTCATTTCAGTGGGTACAATACTGTAGCTTTCCTACTTATGTGACTTCCTGTTTCTGGATCGCTCCCACCCCACGTATTAGTAGCAATTGGTGTTTGGATGATGGATGGATAATTTGCGTATGTATATAAATCTGATACCGATATCGTAAACTAGTTCTGTTTAAGTTGTATCCACCAAGAAAGGAAGACAGGGAGTGAGGTGAAAGGATAAAAAGAAGTATATGGGGGGAGAAAAATTCGGAAGAGTGGTGATGAACTGTGCTAGAAAATCTTGGAGGCGCATTTTTTGCAGCCACCATAAATGAACTTTGGCACTGGACATCTCCTTCTTCACTACAATGCTGTACTAAACAATATTCCTCTGAACTCTCTGCATGCCTGTCATCTCCTCTTGTAAAATTTCACTTCGATGGCGTCTTTTATCTTAGATTTCTGCTACTGACAGATGATTTCATTCAGTGTAAGAGAATCCATTTAAATGGGAGGTGTTATAAATAATGAAACTTTAAAAACATATACAATACGAAAGGCCTTTGTCAAGCCTTTAATCGGGAATTAACTACTATACATATTATTTCACCTGACGTCAGACGATTTCTCTACAAACGAGGAAAATGGGACACCAAAAATATGAAAGAGTATCAAAATCAACATTTTGGTTCAAAACATATTGCAGTTACTCCATACTATTGTTCAGCCGACAATATACACTTTTACATCTTTTAAAAATCGCCTCGGCCAGTAAGTTCAGCTGAATAAAATAAAAAAGACTGACGGTATCAAGAACTACAAAATCGTCATCGTTGTGAAAGGGTTAAAAGCAACTTGTCCAGTTTTTTCGAAGAGAATGACTTTGTACTGCCTCTCTCTTGATTGATTTTCTTTGTAATTCTGTGTTGGACTAATTTCTTAATGTTTACGGACTCCTTTCTTATTGGCATTATTCCGTTCACTACGGTGATACATTTTTTGTTTCTTCTGTTCTTGAAATCTTCAGATGGTTTTATTAAGTTCAAGGGAATCTTTCTTAGTAATAGAATAACCCTTCAATAAAAGAATACTTTTTGGTAAAGTCTCACTCTTGGGAAATAACAGGAATAAAATAGTAAAGGACGTCACAGTAACGCAGGGCTTAATCCTTTCCACTAAGAGCTCCTTCCTGAGACGAAGAAATTCGTCTTGAGGCAGCAACACTGACTATACAAATAAAAAAAAAGGTGGAAGTGAGGGGGTGAGGAAGTATGCTACAGTAAAAGATACACCCCTGTACGGGTAGCTAGGATGTACCAGAATAAACGGCATCAAAGTGAAAAAGAAAAAAAAAAAGTGAGAGCCTTGACCCATTTTTTTTAACCATCAGTACCAAGTCTACAACAATCATTGAAAACACACACACACACACACACACACACACACACACACACACACACACACACACACACACACACACACACACACACACACAAAACAGAGAGAGAGAGAGAGAGAGAGAGAGAGAGAAACAAAAATTCCACATCATGGTTTCGTCTCGCTTCCGTCAGCCAGCAGGGAATACTGAGAAAGAATGCAGAGTCAAAACAAAGCGTGCATGCCTTAGTAGGTTGCAAAACAACGCTGAGAGCGGGGAGGAGAGAAGAAAATAGGACTAATGGTGGAAAAGTGAGCGGAAAATGTAAGTGAGGGGAAGAGATGCCAGGATTAAGTAAAGTAGCAAGACGAAAATAAAAACTGGAGTGTCAGAGGTCAAGTTGGAAGAGGGAGAGATTAGGGAGGGGGTGGTAGTGGAAGAGAGACTTGTTAATAACTGTGTATCGTGGAATGAAGGAAGAGCTGAGAATGAGAAACATCGAGGAGAAAGAGGGGAGGGCGGTGAGAGAGGGGCTTATAGAGGACTGCGTATGGTGGAATGAAGGGAAACCTTTGAGACAGAGAAAATGAGAGAAATATGGGGACTGTAATGGAGGACAGTTTAGTGTGAGTGCAGTCAGCTGGAATACGAAGGAAGGACCACCATGCAAAAAAAAAAAAAAAAAATGAAACTTCACAGGATACCACATATGTAATACAAATTCGGCTCCATCTTATCTACAAGAAAGAAAAACATTAAGTGCATAACAACGTTACACCTTTTCTGTATCCTACTGAAAGAGGATAATAATCAGTCAAATATTTGTATTATACAGCCGAGACCGTGCTTAACTGTGAATTACCAGCACTATGCGGTACATGGCCTATCTGTGCGACAATTAAACATTAGACCTGTAACACAGCCTACTTCACTGGAAGGCAATTTGTTGCAATGATTTATAATACTACTGAAGAAGGTTGTTGCTCAATTTGACCAGAATATATTTACAGTGCTCTTGTTGCCACTACATCTTGTTTAAACAGGGGGTATTGGCTGTCTCTTGTAAAACTTATATCAGCTACCGTATCGTTATATCCTTAGAATGATTTAGTCTTGGATCAGTTCTCCTCGGAGTCCACACTCTGATAACTCACACACTTTTATCTTTCTAAAGGTTCCAGGTATGGCTTATTTACCAGTTATCCTTAGCTGCATTCCCTCCAGTCTTCCATATAATTTTAGTTCTATGGTGACCATTACCGAACGCAGTGCTCCAAGGGTGACCCTACTATGAAAACATAAAAGTGAGTATATTATTTTTTACTTAACTTTTAAAGGTCTACCTACTAATCCTGAATCCTGTTACTTTCATGGCTTTATTTACTGCCTCTCTGTACTGAAGAATTCCCTATAGCACTTTTGGACATGGCTGGATGAGGTTTCATGGTTTTTTGTTCGGAATTCAAACAAAGGGGAAAAATCTGTTTGTTAATTAATAGCTGGACGTAGTTCAGAGGGAAACGTACAAAAATGATGGGGTGGAGAAGGGGGAAAGTAATAAAAGAAGATTAGAGGATGAGAAATGGATAATATCGTACACAGGATGAGTGGAGAAATGTAAAACAGAGGACCGGAAGAGATGACCAGTGTGGGAGGCTGGCGAGAGGACAGAGAGCAGTGAAAAAGTATGGAAAAGAGGGAAGGCAGGGCGGTTGAGATTGTGGAAGGACCAGACTAAGCGAGGGTGGCACTGTGAACACGAGGGATGCCGGGCCTGACCGTCTCTACATTACCCACCACCACCAAAATCCACACCTTTTCTTTCATGCCCCGTTCCAGGCTACGACCCGCACAGTGTAATTAACAGTGCACCAAACAAGTAATATAACTAACTGATTTCAAGCCTTTCAATACCATGGCGTCTTTTGTTTATTTCTTCTATTTCAAGACAATTCTAGTCAGTTTTTGAAGGACCTCAGGCACTGAAGTGGGTTAACAAATGCTGCACGTTCTACAAATGCTGTACTTCACCTAATTATCTTATCCAGATCCCTGGGAAACCACTTCCCTAAGCTCAGCCCCAGCTGGTGGTGACAATGATTAAACTACAACAGTGGTCATCAAACTAAACCAAAAATAAACAATAAACCAAGGTGTTCCGCTCGGGGAAAAAATAAATAAAAACATGATGGAGATGATGCACTCTTATCTGACACACATTTTCGCATCTACATTGTCTGTATCAATAACACAAAAGATCAACGTTGAATATGAAGAAACAAGCAATTAAGAAGTATGCGGAGCCACCTAAACCGATAAAAATACAATCTTTGATCTAACAGCGCCTTAAACAACCCTTTATCGTATTACACACCACAACTCTTCCCTATGCAGCTAATCACTAGGTCCTACACGTTTCCAAATCTCTCTCTCACCCTTAAGAGTATATGAATTCATTATAACCATTTTCAGTCTGACAAATATAAACACTATATAAGTACGTGGGCAGAAAACGAAGCAGGAGCAAATATAATTCCCGATCTATAACACCTTTCTGGATCGTAGAATACTTATACCACGAACTATGCCTCATTTTTCTTACACTTATTTCATTCTGTCTATTCTATTCTGTAATTCTTCAATACTGAGTCATTTACTAAACAGTGACCTCTGTCCCATGACGGCACAAATGGATGAAGAACGCAGAGGCAGGGGGAAAATTATTGTAACTCCTTCACTACCAGTATGTCTTTTCTATCTTATTCGTGTCATTTCCGGATGATTTTATTCAGATTAGAAGACCAACCTTGTAGTAAAAGATTCATGTAGGCTGCATCAAATCATCCAGTTCTAATGGTATCTTCCAGACAGAATAAACTAGCCTGGTGGTAGCAAAAATATGAGGAAAAATAAATACTTCATTATACTGGAAGGCTAAGGCTAAGGCATAGGGTCAGTGTTTTAAAAAGCCTGGCTGCCCGTTGCATAAATCAGACTCCCCTCCTGCAAAGAAAATTGCCCCCTGGAACTGCACAGCTCCAACAAGGGCTGGGGAAAGGGAAATTAGACTGACGAGGAAAGACGCGGCAAGGATTAAAATATGAACAAATGTAAACAATGGAGGGAGATTTTTGGCTATGTATGCGAAGAAGGATATAAATTTTGTGGAGGTGGGTTATACCAGTTAGAATTCTTATTATGTTGAGTTATAAGAAAAGGAGAAGCAATTAAAGTGTAGTACCCGTTCTCTCCAATAAGTCTAAGGGCCTAATATTTGACCTTGCCCTGTCTCCTTCACCTTCAACCGATTGTTCTCAAAATACAATTACTTCACTCTTGCCTGACTATTAACACTTCCACCAAGATTGGCCGAAATCGGATCAAAACTGTTTAATTTAACCTTCTCCTGTGACCTTAGCATTTAACTAATTGCTCTTAATGTCAAACACTTACCCTGAGCCCTTCCACAACGTCTGGTCTAAATCGGATTAAAAAGTTTAAGTAAGCTTTGCCACATTACCTTGACCTTTGACCCATTGTTGTAAAATACAACAGTTTACCCTCCTGGCTGGTCCTCAACCGTTCCACCAAGTTTGGTCCAAGTCAGTTCAAAACTGTTAGTTAATGCACTCAAAAAGCCACATGGATCGAACTTTGACCTTGCACTGTGACCATGAACTTCTACTGATTGTGGAAAATCGAATCTGTTCATTCTGCCTTTACCCTCAAATCTCATTCAGTGTTGGTCTAAATTGGGTAAAAATTGTTTACGTTGGCCTTACCAGATAAAATTTGGCGTAGCCCTATGACTGACCTTTGACCTACTGTTCTCAATACCTACAAGTCAACCCCTTCATTATCCCTCAACCCTTCCACAAAGACTGGTGGAACTCGGATTAAAACATGAGTTTTCACACACACACACACACACACACACACACACACACACACACACACACACACACACACACACACACACGTCAAGTAAAGCATAACAGTTGTTCTCACTTCTCGAGCGCGAGTAATTGAAATCTACACACGGAGCCTTTCTTAACGAAAGTTTGGCGGCGCGAATATAAAGTGGAATGTAGTGAAAGGATGTAATTCGATACCATGAGAATGACACATAATAATTATATTTTAAGTTATAACATCGCCCACTTCTCAACGAAGGCAAATCACAGATTTGGATTGACATGACAAAATTATGAACATAGTGGTGAAAGATGCAACAGTCTGACTTTGCTGAAAACACAGGTCTTTCCAGGGAATGGGGAGAAGAGTTACACCATATACCTGAGGATCTAAAGCAAAGTGTAAGAAAAGACGTAACCCTCTTCACTACGAGAAGTCACCCTGATGGTGTCTGATGGTGTCAAAGACTTACATAAAATCACGCCTTCGTACTGAATGGGTTCATGGACATTCATTGCAACACTTACAGTACTAGATGTCTGCATGATAAAAATGTTACCCTGGGAAAACAAAAAATAATGTGTTAAAGATATTATGAAAAAAAGGGGTTAGTCCTTTTACTCCCAAGACATACTTTTAAATTCTAATCAAGCCACCACCAGAACATTTTATTTAACTTTAGGAGGAACCTTTAGCAGTGCATTGGTTAACGAACGCTATGACAAATCGCTAAAAAAAAAAAAAAAGAATTAAACTGTTTGGAGAACGCAGGAATAAAACCATATAAGTCACGAGATTTAATGGGTAGCGAACAAATATGGAAAAAATCAGATCCTTCCAGCATAAGTACAAAAGGAAGTGCTAGAATGTGTTGAATATATACAGTAAAGTTAAGGAGTCACCCAGTTCAGGTTTATAACAATGAAATCAGGCGACTAGTTTTTCTATATAACTTTTTTCAAAGAAAACTGATGATGTGCCGGACAAAATTCACAACCGCAGCCTTCCCAACTCATTCTTAAATTTTTCCTTCAGCTCTCTGCACAGCTTTCTCTCCTCTGCCCTCTTTCCTTTCTTCCTTCCACTTCCTCTCTCCATTATTCTCTCCCCCTTTTCATCTTTTTTCACTCTCATCTTTCTTCTTTCCCCCTACCCTCCATCCCCAACCTCTCTCTCTCTCTCTCTGCCCTTACCTTGTTGTTCGTACCTAGTTGTATCTTTACAGGAATGAGTCAAACTCGTACCGTCCCGTGTTCTGAACCATTTTTATCATGCACGTCTTTAAATTTGTGAGTTGTTTTGGTACACACTATTTCATTCGGTAGTGGATTCCACTGATCAACTGCTCTATTTGGGAAACTAAATTTCCATGAGTATTTATCACCTCTCTTTTTGTACGGTGTGTGTGTGTGTGTCTAATTTTGTCTCTCCAGTCCCCTCCCATCTCTCTCACTGGGTCTTCGCGCGCGCGCGCGCGCGCGCGTGCGTGTGTGTGTGTGTGTGTGTGTGTGTGTGTGTGTGTGTGTGTGTGTGTGTGTGTGTGTGTGTGTTTTCAAGACTCCTCTCTCCAATCTCGCACTGTGCATGCGTTCGTTCGTCAGTCTATCTCCCCACAGACGTAAACAATAACAACAACAATAATTAATATAAAAGGAACGTGCGAGGAAAAACGGCCCTGGAAGAGTACGAAAAGAAGAGGAAATGAACGAAAGGAAGGTGGAAAGAGGCGAAGAGAAGGAAAGGGCAAAAAAGTTGGAGAAGACGATAACGTGAAGGACGAAGATGTGAGGAGGAAAAGAAGAGTATTTCGACGATAAGTGGAGAGAGTGAACGAAAGGAGGCAGGGAGAGTACGGTGAAGAGAATTATCCCCATTACACAAAATGAGCGGCAATCCCTTAGGCGACTACACACACACCAAAAAAAAAGAGTATATTTCTTATCTAGGCTTGCCCCGGTTAAAGTTCTCACATTCTCTCTCTCTTTCTCCATCATGCTATTTTTTTCCCCCTCTCAGATCATTGTCCTCCCCGCTTCATCTCACTACTGAGCCTCACCGTCATTATCCCTGTCTCACGTTCGCACCTCAGCCTCTCCCCCAATTCCACACCTCAGTTATTTCCTCTTGTGAATTTCATAATATGCATTCCTCAGTCTGCTGTTCTCGGGTGTTTTCTTTTTTCCTCACACTCATACTAATTCTCTTTTTCACTGTCTCACTTACTCTGTCTTTTTCTTTCTCGCTCTTGCACCTTAACTCTTTATCAGTGGGGCCCGCTCATTCCCGCATAATTACACTTTCATCAGCCGTCTTTTGCATATTTACTACAGTGATTTTCCTTCTCTCATCCCCATTAGTTTTCCCTTTACACGTATGCTCAATCTATTCCATGTACTCACTCACTCTACAGTATTTCTTTCTCATACACACTACTCTTTCTACTTCACTCATCCTTCTCTCTTTTCTCAGTGCAAGGAACTTTGCCTCATTTTCTCATTCCCTACTCCCGCACACTACTCTTTCTTCTTCACTGTCATTCTTCCCTCTTTTGTAAGTGTAAGGAACGTCCTGTCTCATCTTCTCATTCTTCTTCATTTTCCCTCATACGCATACTCGCTCTCTTCTCATTTAAACACAGTTTCATTCATTTACTTGCACACACTCTCACTCACCTTCTCACAAACACACAAATTCATCCTGCTCTCTCAAAAACTAGTTTGGCCTCACTTATCATTCCCCTACATTTTTCCTCCTAGATACGAATTTCCCTTATTTTACCATTTTCCGTTTTTTCCCCTTAACTTTCCCTTGATATCCTCTTCTGCATCCCCCCCTCCTTGTCTTACACACCCCTCTAATTCCTTTAATTTGAACCTTTCTCTCAGAGTCTCCTCCTCCTTTCATGTCCTCCATATACGAACTTTCTCTCTTCCATCCTATCAATATCCAACTTCATTTCCTCTCGGAGTGGCATTACATCTCCCTCTCTAGCCTTGATCCTCAATGCTTCTCTCAGTTTCTACTTCTTTTATCATTTTCTTTATGCACCTACTTTCTCTTTTTCGCCTCTCTACGAGTACATCACTTTCTGACTTACTGAATGTCCAACATATCCCAGTCACTATCTTACATAGTGATAATAAACTAAGCTTGTTCTCTCCCTTCCTTCCTTCCTCTCCAGATTTCTTTTCTCTCCTTTATTCTTTGCTCTTTAATTCTGTTCCTCAATATTTTTTATATTTCTTCAGTCCTGTATATCATTTTCTTCTCTACTCCCTCTCACATACACTGTTTATTTCACTTACTCTATAACGTTCCCCTTTTCCTCCTCCTGCCATGTTGTTCTATCTTTTATCTTACCCGTTTTACTCAATACATACCTTTATTCTTTCCAACTTGTACCTGTCTCTCTATTCTGCTCACTCTCACATTCCTACCTCGTTTTTCATCCATCATGTAGCTCTCTTCCTTAGTTCCTCCCTTCTGATTTCCAAAATTTCTTCTTCCTTCCTTCCTGCTTTTCTCTTACACTCTGCTTCCTTACCTCTCCTATTCTCTCACACATCCCCACTCTCTAACCCTTCCAATATTCATTTCCTCCCTACTCTTAAGCTATTCCCATTCTCGAGTTCCTCCAGTGTCGTTCCCCATTGTCTCTCTCCCTCCCTACTCTCGCATCCCCCTACACAACCCCCTCCTCACCACTCTTTCATCTTTACTGTCTCTTAACACTTCTTCCATATTGCCTTTTGGTTTTTACCGCCATTTCCTCTTGCTTTTTACATCCCATTTCCTTATATAATCCAGTCAGTTTCGTCCTCCTTCCCTATTCCCACTCACATCCTCATTCATTAGCCCCTTCATTGTCTCTCTCCCTCTCTTTTCCCTCTCACCCCTCCCACTCATCACCAAATAATTATTCTTTGCTGCACCTCATTTTCCTCTCCCGGCAGCTCTGCAGATCCACATCCAAGATGTGCGGGAAATAGATGTTAAGTCGGTCACAGTAGGCGTCGCCCACATGTCTACCTCACTTTCTGCTGGAGGTCTTTCACAGCGGAGGGCGAAAAAACGAGTCAAGAAGAGACACATCTCGTTATACCTGTTTTTTGCTTGTTACATGAAGCAGGGCACATGAGGACGATATACGAGAACAAAACAGAACACACAGGGATGAATAATGGGTAAAGATTGTTTGTCCATATTCCTTGTTGCAAAGTACGCCACACAAGGACGAAAATATTATTATTAGTTTACTCACCTTTTTATTTTTTATTTTGCGAAACACTGTCACACGAGGAAGACCAGAACCCTAATTAGTCCCTTTCCCTTGTCCCACAAAATATGCCATACGAGGACAGAAAAAAATATATATAGCTCATTATAACTGCTTCAAGAAACAAAAAAGACGGTTTATTCGTCCCATTTCAATTTCCATGAATAAAACCAAACAAAAACGAAATAATAACAGTCGTTTACTCGGCCAAATGAAAGTTTTCACGCAACAGATCAAGCAAGGCAAAAAAAAAAAGTCTTGTTCGGTTTTGATTTTTCAAGCAGATTACATAAAAATTAATGTAAAAGGAGTCATTTATCAGTCCAGCCTCCTGTTCAACGAAACAGACCACAAACGAACGATAATAATATCTGTGCATTTGCCCCTTTTCCTTGTTCCAATTTCAAGAAGGAACCCATACATAACGGGTGCAACAGGATTCGTTTTGCCATCAATTATCCTAGTTTCATGAAGTATGCCGCACAAACAAGAAAAAAAAAAAAAGAACTTGTTTACTCAATCCTTTTACTTGGCCCATTAAGAAAGGCAGATATAGACGGGAGTAAATAGTGCTTATACTTCCATCGTCTTGCCACAAGTTCATCCGTTTTTCCGTTCCCCTGTCCATCCATCAACCATTCTGTTCGTCTACCCATATTTCTATCTGTCCATCATTCATCCAGTCAGCAGTCCGCGTTCCACCCCATCTGCCTGTCTTTCTTTTTCACATCCCGGGTGTTTGTTTTTCGTTTGGCTTTCAATCTTTGGTAAACAGTTCAATTCGTTTTTTGGTTATGTTCTTTTTGTGTCATTCACTTTTTTGTTCCTTCGGTCATTTTTCTTCTGGTGGCCTCTCTTTTTTCCTTTCTTCTGCACACTTCATTTTTTTTTTTTTTTTTTTTACTAGAGCTACCAAAAGTTCTCTTTCCTCAGCTTAGACGATGCTTCTCTAACTAAACGAGATGGAAACAATTTTCAATTACCTCCTCAGTAAAATGATGTATTTCTTATTTCGCTGTTGTTACCGAAGGACACCTCAGACTCAAGGAGAAAGGTACTATCAATGAACTTCTTAAGGAAGATGTCTTACTTAGTTCTAGTTACTACTAGATTATTATACTGAGCGTGGGGAAGACATTTTCTCTGTGCACATTTTTGTGCTTTTGCTTTAAATCTTTCTGTCGTCCATTTTTCATTTGTCCGATCGTATTTTAATTCCCGGAGATTGTCGGTCCATCCGTCACACACCAGTACCCGTCGATGAGACCAATACCGCCGACTGGGAGGCCATCGCTGCAGCCAGAGTTGACAGGTAGCCATTCTTTCATTTCGGCCCAGGGACTTTTAAATGGAGGCTCTGACAATTCACAATTTTTAGTCCTTTAACGAGACTTAAAATTCTTTAAGTATTGCTTCTCTTTAGTACGTGCATAGTAATATATCCAGGTTTTAAAAACAGAATTAATTTGAACTGCTTTTTATTACAGTATATATTTATGTATTATTTTAGTGCTTGTCAGAGAGAATTAATGACAAACCACAGCTGCCCACAGGAAATTCACTGCAGGAACGGACATTCTCAATGAGGAATTTGTGTCGATTGTAGAAGCAATGCACGTGAAAGTCCAGTTGTTGGAGTATGTGTGTATGTGTCAGAGTGTGTATATGTAATCGATATGAACCAACAGGGTCCAAGCATACCACCAGCACATATGGTACTATCAGTAACCACTAAAAGTGTGGAACGCGTTTAAGCGAGCAAGTCAGGCAGTGCTGAATATTGTCTCATGTGGCTTATCATCTTCCTCTAATTTCCTGACATGAAAATATTAAAAAGAACTTATTAGATTACATACAAGAAAATCCCTCACTTCCTAAAACCAATACTCCTCATGTATTAATTTATGGTTTAGGACCAAACAGAAGGTATTATTTGTTCTGAAAAAGCAAAAGCTGGTTGCTCTCAGCAATCGTCGGAAAATACTACTGCGCTAGTCACGCAACCTTAGACCGTTATTTCTTGCCTTGCGCAGCCGGCTGTTACCCTAATCTGCCTAATAAAAATCGTTTCCTCGATTTACGGAAAAACTATTGGGAATTACCGGTTGTCTATGAAATGAAAATAAACGAGGATTTTTATGCGATTTCCAAACTGGTATCTATCTTTCTTGTAGCTTCAAAATTGGCTGAGATATCTAAAAAAGTTTGCTACTGTACTACAGAGTTTTGCTCCCGACCCCTGCCCCCATTTCTTGCTGATGCAATAAGTCTTTTGCTCGGATACATATGTCGGGGATCCAAATTGTGACAAAAGTTCGTGTTCTAACTCGCTCGCTTGGCTCGCTTGCTCGAACAATTACTCACCTTTAGTCTGAAAACGCGAAACACTGACGAATAAATGGACAAAGTACACCCACAAACGTAATGAAGGTCTATGTCGGTGGAAGCATACGCCAATTCCAGTACGTACATATATTACTTTCAAAGCGACAAGTGGAGGGAGACAGGTAAAGGTGAGAGAGGGAAGAGAAACCGTGAGGACAGACAAGGGGAAATAGAAGATTGCACAAGGGCAGAGATGGGAACCGACGAGGGGTAGAAAGGGAAGAGATAAGGGTCGAGTGGAAGAGATATGGGAGAGAATACGGAAGGAAGAGGGACGTACAGTGGGATAGCGACAGAGAGGAAGCGGTAAGGGAATAGAAGAATAAATATTTAATAGAAAAGAGACACAAATAAAGACAGAGGGAAGAGATAAAGAAAGGGGAACAGGTAAACGAAGAGAGGGGTACAGAATAAAGGCGAGAGCGTAACAAACTGGAAGACAGAGAAAATTTATGGGGAGAGATGTGCAGATATCTAATAAGAGAGAGAAACTGGTAAGGGAACAAAGTTTAACAGATAAGAACCGAAGAGGAACATACGCACCAACTGAGTGGAAATTATTCTTATCCAACGTGAAAAGATAGGATTAATTCTCTTTCTGGTGACTGGCTGATGGGCGGATCAAACATTACCAGGAAGGATCATTGTGGATTCAGGATAAAATCACCGCCACTGTGTACCCTGGATGTTGAGTGCTGGAGGGGCGAAGCGGAAACCAAGGCGGCTACGTTCATGTATGCTGGTGAGGGTTTAGGTACAGTCAGTGTCAAAAATTACTTAACTGGCGGTTTGGGTGGGGCACGAACCTCTGTACAGTCTGCCACGTTTTCCCTACCCGCGATCTCTCTCTCTCTCTCTCTCTCTCTCTCTCTCTCTCTCTCTCTCTCTCTCTCTCTCTCTCCTGGGGGGAGATGTGCGTCACCCTTGGAAATTTTGTTTCTTTTATGAGTGACATAAACTTGTGCTTTCATTACTTTATTTTGTTTTTATTATATCTAATTATATTTAAAAATATTATTGTTTTACACATGGCGCCAGATGACCTCACTATTGTGGCGCCATGATTTGTTTTCATTCAATCACTCTCTCCCTTCTTCGTGCCCTCCCTTCCTACATCTCTCACTCGGCTGCACTCAACACTGCCCCTGGTCTGCCTTCCCCCCTCCCTCTCTCTCTCTCTCTCTCTCTCTCTCTCTCTCTCTCTCTCTCTCTCTCTCGTCTGTGGTATTTTAGGATACATTTTGGTTATTTTCTTTTACGTTATAATGTACATATTGTAGATTTGACTTTATTTCCACACCACCCAGGAGGTAAAAGTCTTGGCGCGTCTTTTTTTAAGGTGTGTCCCCAAACAGGCCTAGGATAGAGGAAGCTCTGGCCAGGTGGGACTGGGTGTGTATGAGTGTTGCCGCTCACGAGGGTTTAATGTTTTTTTTTTTTACTAAGAAATTTACATTTCCTGCACATTATCTTATAATCATAATTGTGACATTATTACCAACCCCAGAAATACGGTAACAGTCAATAAAAGTAACTACTTTTTTTTTAAGCAACACTGTAAAATATTTATGCCACGTTTGTGTATTGCCATATAAATATTTTACGGATAATAAGTTTACTGTTCTTTCATATATTATAATATACACGTTAACATTATATTCTTATGTGTTTATCTTATTGTGATGCCTATTACATATATCAGAGCCGTTCACATAGCGGGTATGGAACACGTGGCACACCGTACAGAGGTTCGTGCCCCACCCAAACCGCCACTTAAGAATGGTACCATCTTCTGCATGTACTACACAGTGAAAGCATGGCCGTCACTTTCCTCCTAACGCTTCGCATCAAAGAACCACCTATGGGCTGAGACAAATACCATGCCTCTCTCAGCTATGATATATCTGCCGGCAAAGGAAAATGTGAAGGTAATAAGGGGAAATATTACACGAATTTTTTCCTCAAAACGTGTACAAAAATGTAAACAAAAAGGGCCAGGTGCTGTTGCGCACATTACCCCCTTCAATCAGAGGTAGTCAACATAAATTTATTCTTACTGCTAACAAATGCTTCTCATTGAGCTAAGGAGTGTGCCCTAAAATGTAAGTGGTTAAATGAAGGATATTAACTAACCCACTAAGTTTTAAAAGTTTCTTTAAAGCAAAATTTGTTTAAGAAATAAGGAAAATTACAGCAACAAGATTTGAATGCAACTGCGTTGGCATTTTCCTAATTTTACTTCTTATAATGTAGGGGAAAATATTTGCTTGTAATGGTGTCATCAGAAACAAATGATTGCACAGAGCTGCATAATATAATGTGCTGGTAGCAAGAAAACAGAAATAATCATAATAAAAATGAACTCATCTTACTCAAAAGCATTAGCATCATTAGCTAACCCTTACCATTTGCAAGGTGTGTGTGTGTGTGTGTGTGTGTGTGTGTGTGTGTGTGTGTGTGTGTGTGTGTGTGTGTGTGTACCGTCAGACGATTTTACTCCCCTGTGGCATCAACAAGCGTTTAAGGGATAAGGAACTATCTGGATTTAAGGTTAGTTTCACCAGTATTCATCGCAGTCAGTCCAGTCGTAAATATGCACAGTACTAACTAAACATGTGATCACCTCCCATATACACACGTGCTCACAAGGACGGACAGTCTCACTATTCCACGCATACCACTTTCCCATCACCACATCTCGTAAAATAAATAAAATTATTGGGAGGCAGCACAAATAACATCATAAAATACAAACGAGTCTTTGCAATGCAGGTGTTCAATGCAACCATCTTCACAACGCCAGGTATACTCTGTTCACTTTACCTGAACTTAAAATTTCCATCCCTAAATCTTGAATGCAGAGTTCTAAAATAAGAACAGCATTGGAACATGGTGTCAGTCACGAAGAAGTGCTACAGACAGAATGTAGAGCCATAGTGCTGTCCTTTTCTGCCACTGAGCTACGAGAAATATACTGCAAAATGAAAATCTGGTCCAAGTTAAAGTGAATGAACTATAGTGTCAAAACCATGCCTACAACCTGCCAGTCAGCACATCTGGCTATACCAATGTTGGCACGTGAGGAGCCCTGAGGTATGCACACACTACGTACATAAATCTGCTGCGGTGGCCTGGCAGGGTGGGGAGAGGGGATAGGGAAAGCGGCCAAGAAGGTCAGCTTTAGGACACAGGTTGATGGTGAAGGTGAGAGGAGGGGGAACTGGGTTGGGGTGGGGATAGGGTACGGGTGAAGGGATGGGGGGAAGGGTTGCGGGTGATGGGAGAGGGTGCGGGTGAGGGGAAGAGGGACAAGAGTAGAGGAAGGTGGGGGGGGGGCTCTCTCTCCTATCGCACTGTCTGGGTTACTTTAAAGGGGGAGCGATGCTCCTCCTTGTGGTGATAAGGAAGTAGATGCTTGCACACAAAACTCTGGAACTCAGAGGAAGAGGCTTATAGATGAGGGATATGAGATGCGAACAGGTGGAGGAAAAAAAAATACAAACAGATGGGTAAAATGAGAGAGGAAATGCGACATAAAAAAAAAAAAAAATATACAGGCTGCAGAAATTACCCTTTTTCATATCAGCTCTGTGAATAAACAGGATGGATGGTGTACGCAATATAGGAATTAATCAGTATACTGAAGTGAACGAAAGAAAAATGAGAGTTACATGTGGAATTAATGATTGGATAAACATTAATACTTTAAGGAGGTACAAACTTACTCAGAGATGGGGTTAATCGAGGTTATATCTAACTTCTTTTTTTTTCAAAATATAAAATCGTCTGGAGACAAAAAATACGCCAAGGATTGAAGGAAATGAGAGAAACACTGTGTGTTCCTGCGTGTGCATTGTGTCCTTGTTGTGGTGAGCGGCAATCTACGCTGGGGATGACAGCTGTCAATATATCGGTAGTGGTATTATAGCTTAAAAAAAAAAAAAAAAAAAAAAAAAAAAAAAAAATGCCTCATAATATATTGCCTTTTATACCTTTGTTTTGTTTTGTTTTGCAAATACGCCCAATTAACACAACACAGATTGCCTGTCACAGTTCCGTTGCCGCTTATAAAACACTGTTACCAATTTCCCTCAAATTACAGTTCTGGTTGTAAGAAAATTGTTGTGTTATTCTGAAACACACAAAGAGGACTTACCTACTGTATTTAATTCTTTAGAGCAACATTTGTACCTACGGTTACCAAGTTTACGCAATTTTTGCAGATTTCGTTTAGATTACCTAGAGATATTTTTGTATTTGTCAACTTTTTAGTATCTTTTCATTGGAAATTTGCCAGCATCTGTGAAGATGGTCTTAAAAACTCTTGTAGTAATGTTAGATTAATTATCTCTCTGTTTTCTTCATATACTTTATCTCTAAGCGACCTGTCACAGTGCTTTTATCCGCACCATTGGCATAATATTTGCTGTAGAGAATATGAAACCAATGCACTTCAAAACTTGACCATTAAAAAAAGAAAAAAAGTTAAAATACAATAGCGTTATATTCAGGAGATCCAAAATATATTCTTTTTGAGACGCCCAGACACACTGGTAACCGCTACAGTCAAGTTTCGCTTCAACCTGCAGTCATTTCTTTATATAGTGATGATTTAGCCAGTGAACCAATCATTTCCAGTCCACGCCTGGCTCCAGACAAACGGTGTGCTGGCTGAGCTATTAATGGCGCACCTCGGAGCATAACTTTATCCTGGGAATATCGTGGCGTACAGAAATTATCTCCAGTGATATTAAGCTAAATAATTTTACTTTGATGGTAGTGAATAGTTACTGTGATGATGATGACGATGGCGAAGACGATGATGATAATGATTCACATTTCACGTTATTAGAGCTGTCTTATTTTTTCCTTTCTTCACATTTTCATTCCCTTTATCCAAACCTCTCACAGGTCTCACCCCACAATCACCGTACCGGATACACGAATTATCCTCCCAAACACTTGCATTAACATTAGCACTTGCACACCCGGAAATCTAACCAAACCTAACCTACCTAACCTTCCCTGTCCCAACCTTACTTAACCATCCACCCTAAGATACCAGCACCCACGTATCCGGAAACCACACTGCTCCCCCGGGATGTTTGGTAGCGACGTAAACGAGTACTTCTGTCCTCTCCCATCACTTTCTATGTTTATCTTTTTTTTTTTTTATCCGGGCATTCTCTTGCATGTTCCCATCTGAAGATCCCCTACCTCTCTCAACTGCCTCATCCTAAAATGAAAAATAAATAACAATTAAATAAATAATAACAAAAAATACATTCTCTCACTTTTCCCCATCATGTTCCGTCTTCCTTCTGCTCCCTCCTAGAATGGATGATGGACAAACAGTGGAGCATAAACAGAGACAAGGGAGCATGGACAGAGGGAAAGTGAAGAATGGATAATTGTGCAGCACAGAAAGAGAAACAGTGCAGCATGCGTAGAAGACAGGTGTGGTACTGATGGGAAGAGGAGAAAGAAAAGCATGACAATGAATGAATGAAGAAGGAGAAGGAGGAGGAGGAGGAGGACAGGTGTGGCAGTGGAAAGAGGACGTACGAGTGCAGACATATAAACAGACAAATATCCAGACATAACACACAGGTCTATAGAATGCAAGCAAGGCAGCTGTAATTATACTGTACAGATAAACAGCTACATAAAAATAGAGATACCTCACCTCAACAGGCAGACAGGCATGAAACAAGACTGGCTGAAAATAGGAAGATGTTGTGCTGATACGAGTAGCCTACATGTGATCAGTATGGCATCAGCGAATCACTACTATGCCAGCACGGTACCGGTAACACACTATGAGAAAACCACCATCCTGTGCCAACACTGTGCTAACACAATACACCCTCACCGCTTCAGCACCTAATGTCAATCCCTTCAGTCTCAGGACGAAATTTTTGTTTTATTCTTGCTGCTGTGACACGATTATACTGTTTGGGTGAGCAGCTTAGTAGTGAGGGTATTAAACAAGGCTATATTTAACTCCTCTCGATCGAAAATTCTCCCCTAAGTTGAATAAAATCGCCGGACACTGACGTATTAAATGAAAAACACGTCACTGTCCTAACATTCCACGAAAAAATAGAGCTGAGCGATAATTCGCCACATATTACGATGTGTTTTGCAACTCTAAATATCTTAAAACTGGACACGCCAGCAAACTGAAGCAAACAGACCGTAAACCAGGTGGGAGTACAATGTCACAAAAGCACACATGGCCTCTCTGCTGGTACTGTTTTCTTATAAATATTTTCCTTTACGTACAGTGTGTCTGTGCAACTCGAACGTATAATCACTCATGCATCATTTTCTTCAACTCTGTTAAGGAGAAACAAGTTTTTGCTGGGTCTCAGCTTTTGTTTTCCCTCATTTGCTATCCGGTTCCCATTTCTGGGCCATTTCGCATATCAGTTATAAAGAGAGATATTCTTCTTTTTGTTCTTCTTCTTCTTCTTCTTCTTGTTATTATTATTATTATTATTATTATTATTATTATATTATTATTATTGGCCAGCGACTGTGAAAATATGATTTGAAGCAGATGGGGGAGGTGGAAAGAGTGTGCAAAATACTCACAGAAGAAATCTGTGCAGCATGTGGGGTAGAAAGAGTTTATGGTAGGATATTAACTGACTAAGGGAAATAACAGAAGAATTACCTGGAGAAGAACAGGAAGGTTTTAGGAAGGGAGGAGGTTGCGTTTATTAGATATTCATCCTTAAGTCTTTAGTGGAAAAGTTTCTACAGAAGAGAAAGAAGTTGTATGCAGCATTCAAGTATGTGGAGAAAGCATATGGCAGAGTGGATAGACAAGGTATGTGGAAAATTTTAAGTATATATGGAGTAAATACAGTAAGAAGTTGTTGAATGCCATGAGGAGTATGCGTGAGGGTGCTACGGCTGCAATGCATGTGGATGGTGAACTGAGTGAATTTTTCTATCTGAATGTTGGATTACAACAGGGATGTATCATGTCTCCACGGTTGTTCAATCTGTATATGGATGCGGTTATAAAAGAGATACAAGACAGGGCAGTGGATGTTGGAGCAGCCCAAATGAGAGAGGGCGCGTTTGAAAACTTCCTATACTGTTGTTTGCAGATGATACTCTATTGTTAAGTGAAGATGAAGGGGAACTGCAGTCTCGGTGAATGAGTTTGGGAGAGTGTGTAAGAAAATGAATCTGAAGGTGAATGATTGGGAAGAGTAAAATTATGGTCATCGAGAGAAATGAAGTCACTGAATGCATAGTGAAGCTGGGTGATGAGGAAATGGAAAATGTGAGTGCATTTAAGTACTTAGGTAGTGTGATGAGTAAGGATGGAAGCTTAGAGGCTGAAGTGGTTGAAAGGGTACACCAGGGAAGAAAGGTTGCTGGTTCTTTAAAAGCAGTTATAAGGAACAGGGAATTGAGCATGGAAGTAAAAAAGTCGCTTCATGTCAGTATTTTGATACCAAACCTAACGCATAGAAGTGAAGGTTGGTCTTGCTGGAAGGACACAATCCAAGAGTCAGAGTTGTGAAAATGAGTTATCTGAGAGGAGCATGTGGAGTTACTTGGAGAGACAGATTGACAAATGAGGAAGTGAAGGAGCATTGATGTGTAGACGTGAATGTGATAGAAAACGTTTGGAGAAATACAATGAGGTTGTTTGACCATGTGGAGAGGATGAAGAGGGAGAGGCCAAACGAGGAGTGTATGTGAGTGACGTGGAGGGGGGGGGGTGAGGGAGGGAGAGGCCGAGGATGAGATGGAGGGATGGAGTAGAGACATATAGGTGAGAGGGATGTGTGAGCTGGGAGCAGAGCAGTGAAATGGGGTTAGACAGGGCGACATGTAAGGCGATTTGTTTGTGGCCACCCCTTATGGGATTGAGGCATCTGGCAATAGATAGATAGATAGAGTTCTCTGCAGCAAATTTTTGCCCCCCTCGACAGTTTTGTGTTTCCTTCTCACTTCTTTTCAGTGGAAATTTACCGACAACTGTGGCTCTGGTTTTGCATTTTGGGTGGCAATGGTGAATCTAGTATTACTGTTTTCTTCGCATTTTTTCTTCGTTTCTGGGGGACCAGTGGCTGCATTTTTTTTCCCTCTAACAATGGCATACCATTTTCCGTTTAGAATATGACACCAAAGCACTTCAACAGCTATCCATCATAAAAGTTAAAATAAAACTGCTTTTAAGCCAAGGGATTCACGGTCAGTTTATATCGAGATGCCAAGACACATTAATAAGTGCCAGTGTCAAATTTCGCTTCAACCTGCTATCGTTCCTCCATTTGGCAACCATTTCCAAATCACGTCTGGCCCTCGGGCCCACACAAACGGTGAGATGACTGAATTATTAAGGGAACGTCCCAGCACAGGAATATGTCCTGGAAATTTCCTAAGCGACAGAAAGAGCGACGGAATTTATCTCCGGTGACATGCTAACTCATTCAATTTTGACGGTAATCATGATGAATACGATTATAATGATAACGACCAAAATTTCTCCCCCTTTATTAATGCGACAGAATCCCCATGCCCTTTTTTTGCTCTCTCTCTCTCTCTCTCTCTCTCACTTTCACCTTCCCCATCCTCCTCTCCAGGCCCAATACCCCTTTCACCGCCCCTTCCCATGGTCCTCTCCCATTTCCCTCTGCCTTTCACCTCTCCTTCTTATCCTTCTCTTCCGTTCCCCCTCCCCCTTTCACATACCCTTCCCATTCTTCTTTCCGGTTTCCCTCTTCCTTTTACCTTTCCTTCCCATCCTCCTCTCCCGTTTCCCTATCCCTTTCACTTCCCCTTCCTATCCTCCTCTCTCGTTGCCCTCTCCTTTTCACATCCTCTTCCCATTCTCCTTTCCCGTTCCCAGTCTCTTTCACATCCCCTTCCCATCCTCCTCTCCCGTTCTCCCTCCCCCCTTCACCTCCCCCTCCTTCCCTTTTCCACATCTCCCTCCGGCCAGCATTTATGCTCCATTCTTAACACTTCCCCCATGATGGATAAACTTGTGTGATGGTTGCAACATGATAAAAAAGGCGTCCTCAGACTGAAAGGCTTCAACACTTTTATCCTAACTATTTCTCATGAAATTATCCCCCCCCCCTTCACCTTTTTATTTCATTCAATACCTACCATTCAGAGGGTAGAAAAGGATGGATAGCGACGAATCTTAGAGCGTGCCCAAATATTTTACCTTCATTATCGCTCTTTGGGGAGGTCCACAATTTTACCAGATAACCGTAAATTTAACTCTTTACTACGATGGCGTCTTTTCAATATCATTCTTTCTCACTCTAGATAGATACCAGTCACTTCAAGATAATTTCCAAACCGCAGAGGGTATAATAATACAGTCTTGATTAATCCCGTCACAAAACACTGGGTCTCCTAAGCTGAATAAAGCAGCCTGATGTCAGCTGAAATAAAATTAATATTATGTCCTGGGACGGAATAGGTTAAAGTAAAATTTAAGCGAAGATCCAACCTGGACTGAAACAACGACACTCCAGCAACACAGATAACCCTCCACAACTCCACCTTCCACTTACCCTCCACTCGACCTCTCTCATCCACCCACCCCCACCCAACACACACACACACACACACACAGTATATGTTTAAACAGCCAGTTGCCGTGAGCAATTATCCTATGCACTCAACTTACACAACTGTAATAGTTATCAGGCCACTCCACACCTCAGGCCATCTCTCTCTCGCTCTCTCTCTCTTTCTCTCTCTCTCTCTCTCTCTCTCTCTCTCTCTCTCTCTCTCTCTCTCCTAGCTAGTCACTGGACAGTGAAGTAGCGCTGTTGACATTCTTAACGGTTGCTGGAGGGCAACAAGGGCGAAAACACGGACAGGTAGATAGGGTAGGTAAATATTTGGCCAGAAAGACGTATGAAAACTTTACAATCATGTAGGTGTATAGACACATTAGGAGTAACTAGAGACAGAGACAGACAGATCGACTGACAGACAGACAGACGACAATATGAATGTCATGCAGAGAGAGAGAGAGAGAGAGAGAGAGAGAGAGAGAGAGATCAACAGACCCCAAAATATATGAAGTATAAACAGATATGGATGGACTTACATGTGTATAAGCTGGCAGAAGAACAAATCCAAAAAATACAGACATAACACGACATAAACTTGTTGGCACGTGAACATGTAGATATACGACAAGTAAATATATATGACTTTTGTTAAATAAACAGAAAATATACAAAGTTTTCCTTGAATCGTGTGTCAGACATGTGGAGGTCTTTCTTGGAGTAATTTTGGGTAATTAATGTTATATCAATATTTGTCAAATATGAAGCTGCATTTATCGATGGCCTTATGTGCAACAATGGTCTGTCTCATATTTCATCCATAAAGCCATAATTATAAATCAATAACGGCTGAAAATTGGACCCATGAAGAAAGACCATCAGTTACCCAAAACCCAGCCAATGAATAACCCGATTTGTGAATGAGCAGATGAAAACACGTATAGAGAAACACACACACACACACACACACACACACACACACAAGCCCGGTGGTGCGGTTGATAAAGCACTCGACTCCTGATCCATGTAACCCGAATTAGAGCCCAGCTCAGGCTATATGGGTTGGGTGAGCTCTTACCTGTCAAGTGTTGCTGAAGGAACGCTGTGGTGGAAGACCACAAAGCGAGAGAGAGGGAGGGAGAGAGAGAGAGAGAGAGAGAGAGAGAGATCAAGGCAACGCTAAACACACACACACACAAACACAACGAATAAACAGGGGAAAGGCAATGTCTGTAAAGGTAATTACTTTGTATCATCATTAGTGTTTATTCCCCTTCCCTTCTCTAATTCCTCTCATCGGTCATCTCTCTCTCTCTCTCTCTCTCTCTCTCTCTCTCTCTCTCTCTCTCTCTCTCTCTCTCTCTCTCGCGTCCTGCCTCCCAAGTATCAAGTCTCTCACGTATAAATTCTTTCATTTGTCCCCATCTACTGTCGTCTTGTATATATTTCTTTTTAATCCTGCCGTGTTCTGCATCATGAATTTTATTTAACACCCACTGTTTCACGTCCTTTCCCTCTCCTCTTCAGGCACTTTGTCCTGTTAATTTTTTGTCCTTTCTCTTTCTCTCTCCATCTCACTTCCTTGGTACACACACTTCCTGTCTTGTCGTCTTTCTCATTTCCTCACTCTCTGTCTGTAATCTCATCACTTTCTTTTTCTACGTCCTCTCTTGGTTCTCGCTCTTTTCCCTTTCCCCTTCTCTATAATACCTGCAGTCAATTTTTTCTTTTTTTATTCCTCACGTCATGTGTCCTGTCCCTCTTGTGTTCTGCCTTTCATGTGTCCTGCCTGGTCCTTCATCACGTGTCCTGTCTTGCACTACAAACGATCGGTCCTACCTTCCAAGTGCCTTCCTGTCCTGCTGACTGATGGCATTTCTGGCTTGTCAATCTTCTCAGTTATATTCTTTGTTTTTATCTGTTTCACAACGTTCTTAGTTTTCTGGTTCTCCTCACAATACCCTGTACTTTATTTCACTTTCTTTATTCTTGTTACTTTCACTCTTCTTTCGTTTACTCTGTTCCTCAATTACTTTTCTTTCTGTTCTCCTCTTTCGTTTACTGAATTTATTTGTTTTCCTTACTTTACCTACTGGTTGTGTGTTCTTTTAAGTTCTCATCACTATTCTCATTTTATTCCTCTTAGTATTTCTCTCTCTCTCTCTCTCTCTCTCTCTCTCTCTCTCTCTCTCCGCTTAATTGTTCTTCTGTCGTGCACTGTTTCCATCCCTTTTCGATCTTCTCTTTACTTTCTTTATTTTTAAGTTCTTTCTCCTTTCTTCCACTTTCTTCATTCTCATCTTCTTACGCTCTCAGATTATGTTCTGTTCCGACATTTTGTGCTGTTTCTTTCGTCGCTTTCTTCTCGTATTATTTTGTTTTCATTTGTATTGTATTATTATTCTCATTGTCACTCTTTTCTGGTTTACTCCTGTTCTAACTCACTATTCTGAAACATAAATAAGTGTGCTTCTAAGGCAGAATAGGATTTCGAGGGCTTAATGGTGAATGAATGACTGTGGCCTATTAAAACGAGTTGATTTTTGGTACTTATTCCTCTATCATGTTTATCCTTTGTCGCCGGACCCTACTTCACTTCATCCTTAACTGGGTAAAAAGGCCGGGCTGATGACAACCACGACGACAACTACGATGATGATGGCTTCCTGTTTTCCTGTTCATACTCTCTTTTTTCCTTTCATGTATCTCTCACTCTTTGTTCAGGTCAAATGTATGTTTTCGCCTCGTTTGCCCCACTGATTTGGTTTTCTTATTTTTTTTTCACCACTTTGTTCTCTTTCATATTCTGATTTTCTCTCTTTCTGGTTCCCACATCCAAACTTTTTCTTTCCTTATTATTCTCGGTTTCTGTTTTCCTCGGTTTACTTCCTTGTTTCCCATTCTTTCTTAGTTTTCCCCAATATACCTTTCATATTCCACCAATGTTCGTGCATTCTTCTACTCCTTCCCTGTCTGTCTCCTTTTCTCTCCAACCTCTTTAACATACTGTACTCTTTTGCTCTCCTTTTACCTTTATTCACCAGTCTCTCCTGTCTCCCGTACCTCCTCACTCATCTCCTACGCTCTCCTCACTGTCTCCTGTTTCTAGTTTGTCTCTTACACCTCCTCTTAATCTCCTTGTCTTTCCCGTCTTTTCCACCTTCTCTCTCTTTGATCTCCATTCTTCCTCTAATCATCTTATCTCTCCTAGACCACTGTCTATATCTCTTACACTCCCCCTCACTGCCTCCTATTCTCTCCTGCCTCTTTCACCGTCTCTCTTGGTCTCCTGTTTTCTCCTTTCTCTCTCCTTTATCCTCCGCTGGCAGTGAAGACCCAATGCTTTTAAGGTAAGATGGATGTGTGGCGGGGAGAGAGGGGGAAGCAGAATGGTTGGAGGAGAGAAAAGGGGAAGAGAAAGGGAGGAGAGGAGGCAAGAGAAGGTTTTCGAGGGAGAGGGGAAGAGTGTTAATTGGACGGTGAAACGAAGGAAATGGATGGGGAAGGGAAGGCAAGGAAAAAAAAAAAAAAAGGAATAGAGGGGAAAAAAAGAAAAGGTGTAGAAGAGAGGGAGAAGTCTGGCCAAAGTAGGGAAGGGAAGGGAAGGAAAATTAGGGAAGGGAAGCAATATAAGGGAAGTGAATACAGCGGAATGGAATAGAGAAGAAAAAAGGAGGAGAGAGGATGAAGAGACGAAGGGAAGAAAACGGAATGTTTGGCCATGGGAAGTTGGGGAGGGGATGGAGAGAAGAGAACTAAGAAAAACAAAGGAGCAGAGAGGATGGCAGGGAAAGGGACGGGAGAAGAAGGAGCAGAATGAAACAAAGGAAAGGTGAGGAAAGAGACAAAGTGAAGAATGGGACGGTTGACCAGATCAGGGGCGAATTTAGGGAGGAAACAGACGAAAGAGACGGAGAGAATGGATATGAATGGAAGGGGCCGGGTGGGATGGGATAGAATAGATAGGACGGGAGGGATGGAAGAGGAGGCGAGGTCGGGGGAGGAGTAGGGAAGAGAAGGAAAAAAGGAGCGGGGAACAAGAAGAGAAGAGATAAGGGAAGAAGAGGAGATAATTATGAGTGTTAGGGAGAGGCCGGAGGGTGAGCTGTGGAGAATGTTGGAGATATTGAAGGTGACGAAACAAATGTAGCGCAGACAAGCATCATACCCGATTCCCTACAGATGTCTCTTCTTAGATAAATAAAATCGTCTGGATGCAGCAGATCATAAAACCATTGCACTTATAAAGGTAATCCTTCACTCTACTGAAGTATTTCATGACCTATTTAATTCTCGCTACCGCGATAGATTTCGTTCAGCTTTTGGAAAACCTCTCGTATTGAAGGAGTAAATAAATATTATATCTACAACCCAACGGGTCGAAACTCTCTGGTGGTGGTGGTGGTGGTGATTACGAAGGTGACGATAATGAAGAAATCTGCTCCTGGCACGCGTGTATAGAGTCCTTTCTTTGGCTCCTCCTTCGTTCGGTAAATATTGGCCAGTTCAGAGGTTCAATATATAGTAGTCTCTTTAATACGCCCTTGCGTGTGTTCCATGTCCAAGTGCTGAAATATTCCTCCACTGTCTGTATACGATGATGGGTGAGCTTGAGGCAGGTGGTGTGTGTGTGTGTGTGTGTGTGTAAAACAGATGTAAGCGCTTTCCTCAATTCCCTCCCCCCTTCAGCTGCCGGGCGCCCTACAAATGAGCGGCGGAACAGTGATGAGAGTAGTATAAAAGAGCGACAAAATATACTGTTAAAGGAGCGGACGACCTGACTGCCTCATTATCCCCCCCACCTCCCTACCTGTCACCAATCCAGCCAAACTTACAAAGCCGAAACAAACTCCGAAACAAACAAAGCCAGTCAAACTCGTCTGTTACTTCCATACAACCTGTCATTGTGTCTGGTGATTCCACACAGTAAAGTCGTGCCAACATGGAGTTCACCGTTACAGAAACTAACAAGGGAAAAAAGTGTATAATTTATGAAGGCTACAAGTTTAGAGTCGACACAACATTAAGTGATGGAAATTTTTCGTGGCGGTGTACAAATGGGAAGTGTAAAGCACGAGTGAAAACAGACTGTGAAATAGATAGCATTGTCCCAGTGCAGTTGCAACACAATCACGAAAAAGATGAGAGAAAACTTGAACGACAGCAATTACGTACAACAGTGAAAAGAAAAGCAAGTGATGACATGACAGCAAGGCCGGCAAAAATAATTAGGACAGAACTTTGTAAAGTTACGGAAAACAATCTGCAATCTGGTGATCTGAAATGTCTGGCACAATCAATATACCGTGAAAGAAGAAAACAATATCCTGTTTTGCCTAAAAATCGTGAGGAAGTCTATCAAGCTCTCGAGTCCATGAATACCACCACCAGCAAAGGCGAAGAGTTTGTGTTGGAAAATAACCCAGACACGGGCATTGTTATCCTATCATGTACAACAAATCTGGAATTTCTGGTAACTTCTGCAGAGGAGATTTTTTATTGACGGGACCTTTAAGAGTTGTCCAAAATTTTTTTATCAACTGTACTCTATCCATGGCTTATGTAATGGCCATTATATTCCTTTAGTATATGCTCTTTTACCAGGTAAATCGGAGGAGATTTACCGAACCATGTGGAAATGTTTACATGATATTTGTGTATCAAAAAATCTGCAACTGCAAGCCTCTGTTATACACGTGGATTTTGAATTCCCCATGCTCACTGTCCTGAAAGAAACATTTCCAGATGCAATCATCAAATGCTGTAGATTCCATTTAGGGCAGGCATGGTGGAGGAAAATCCAAAACCTTGGCCTAAGTAAAGAATACAAAGACAAGAATAGTGACATAGGACAGTGGCTAAAACTATCATATGGTTTCCATTTCATTGATCCTGCAGATATTGAAGAATGTTTTGTTGAGGAACTGATGTCATGCGCACCACAGAATGAAAAATGTACTAATTATGCAGACTATCTAGTTGATAACTATGTCACGCCTCATTCAAAATTTCCACCAGTGCTTTGGGCTGAAGTCCCTTCTAACGACAAACGCACAAACAATGCGGCTGAATCCTTTCATGCACATTTCAACGCACAATTTTACCAAGCTCACCCATCCATCTTCATCTTCATGGATGTAATTAAAAGGCTCCAAGCAACAACGTACTTGAAAATCAGAAGTACCGGCATGCCAGCTGTACCAAAGAAAGTGGATAAAGAGAAGTGTGAATATGCCATAACTCAGTTCACCAAGTACAAGTCGGGGGATATTAACCGACGTCAGTACTTACAATCTATGGGTTGCAAGTTCATGGCAAAAACGGATTTGTAAATATGTATATATGTTAATAAGACGCAGAATTATCTTAAGCTTCATTTTAACTGACACATTCATTTTAACTGACATTCATTTTAACTGATCAATATGACGAAGATATGATCTGTACACATTTAACCAATATGACACTGATCGTAGTAAGCCACTCTAAAACAGAAAATATTTTTCTTGCTCAAAAACCTACTTCCACCTCCCCGTGGTGAGCAGGGGGCAACAGGTATTAACATCTGGCTAACGGAAGAGGTAATTAAGACGCTCAATTGATGTAAAATATGGCCGCTCTTTTAATAGTAAATCTGTCGCTCTTTCTAGAAAAATTTGTCGCTCTTTTAACATATAGATTCGCTCTTTTGTAAAACTCCGCAGCTGCCACGTTTGTATTTAATCAACCATCACCATCTTTATTCAGGTGAAAGAATCCCTAACCTAACAAAGGGTTAAAGGCTATTTTTAGAACCCTTTCACATCGTGGTTTATCGTCACTATTGTACTGTCGATAATTCTGATGAGGAAAAAGAAAAATCATTTAAAGCACAGAGGTTAAAAGTTACGAGTCGTGACAATATTGGACTGACAGTTGCTATTTGTTTCTTTATTTATTTACTTATTTACTCTTTTCTGTGACCTCTTCGACCCAACATGATGATAATATTTGATGCATGAACCTGCCAGTCAGGAAACAGTTATCTACGACCCTCCTTTGAATGTCACGGGGGAATCACGTAACTTTACCAAGGCCACAACTCGCTGACCTTTCCCCGTCACTCACTATGAAACTGACATAATTTCCGGATTCCTTTCATCTCTGTTGCCGTGATTGCTTTTGCGTTTAATTATGCATTATGATATTTCTAGATGCTCCAAACACTTGATATGACTTTTTTTCGTCAGTCGGCAGCGGAAGAGCAGTGGATTTCATGAGCTCCAGTCACAGCATATATAACATCCAGTGTACACTTTCACATAATATTTTCTAGTATGTGTGCTGCGCTGCGCTAAATGGATTCAAACCGTTTTCCAAGAGAACGTCTTTCCTATTTTATTTTATCTAACACCAGACGATGTTATCCATCCCAGGAGACACCACAGCTGGAAGGACTAAACCCCATTAACCAGTTCAGGCACACGACGTCTGTCTTACACTATTATGGATATCGCCACACCACTTGTTTCAGCTTAGCAGAGGCCCTATGACTTAAGGAAGTTAAATAAATTGTCCCTAAAATCTTCTGTCAAACTGAAACAGTAATATCCGAGAGCTGTGATGATTCTTTGAGAAGAGAGGTTGTGCATTTGCATAATTATGTAAGTCTATTAAGGAATTGGTTCAGTCAATTTTTTTAATAACTACAAATTTTTTAATAACTACATAATGAGCATGTGAGTGCGAACGCAAATCTCCGTTAGAGACCTAGTTCAAGCACAATTTTCATGAATTCAAGAAAAAAAAAAATGCAGTCTTTTCTGAAGAGTATGTGTGATGTGTACCGCACGTGTATGTGTATATCTTCATCGAAACTCTCAATGAAAACAACAGCAACACCAATAAGCCACAACAAATAATGAAGTAAGTATTTATGTGACGTGTACAACTGCAATTACAGCCACATTCTGTATACTATCTCCCTAACCATTAACCTCACACCTTACCTTCACCCTTACCACTGACATTACACCTCATCCTAACTCTTGCCATTTACCTCACACCTCACTCTCATCCTCACCCTTGCCAACACACCTCACCCTGACCCTCACCATTAACCTCACACCTCATCCTAACTCTTGCCATTGATCTCATCACCCTTCCTCTTACCATTAACCTTACACCTCACCCTTACCCTTGACTTCACACCTCACCCTGATCCATACCAATAACCTCACACTTCACCCTCACTCTTACCATTCAGCTCATACCTCACCCTTACTCTTTCCATTAACCTCACTCCTCACCTTTACCCTTAATCCCACACCTCGCCCTTACCATTAATCTTAAACCTCGCCCATTCCCTTTAAAAACTTCTATTCCTACCCACATTCTCACAATTAAACAAAGTAAAAATGAAAATGTTAAAAAAAAAACAGTAGTATACCCGTACTTAGAGAAATTAATATAATGATGGAGAGTGTAAAGTGTAAAGATGTAGCTAAAATCAATATTCCCCTATCCCAGTAGAAAATGTAAATAACAGATATACTGCAAATGCAATATGCAGCTACAATTAACATGAAAGCCCTGAACTCCATTCGACTTCATCTTTACGGCCAAACTCCCACAACCATTTGCAAACGCCAACACCCACCCTTAAATTCACCATGGTCCCACCCTCAGCCTTATACACCACCCTCACCCCAACCCCCACCCTCACCCACCACTGAGCCCCCTCTCACCACCATTGCTGCAGGGAGTGAAGGTGCTGCTGTTATCTGATGCCACCGTCTGATCGCTCCCACCTGATGATAACTTTCACTCTGACATACTGTTTGCCGGCATCAGACGTCGTAGCTGAAACTGGAAACTTACCTTACGATAATATTAGTGCCTCATAACTCTTTCTACAGGAAGGGCATGGGATAGAGGAATTATTTGCAGTCATCTTTTTTCTTCGTTCTTCCTGGAAAAAACAAACCTAATTTGCTAGATACTGCAAGTGAAAGAGGGAGATGTGCAGAAGCCTCCAATCTGATAAAACTACTGTACTACGTAATAGCATGAAAGTGGTGGGAGTGGGGGCCCGAAAACTCTCCTCTTTTGTACTGCGGAGGAGTAACTCAGAGGAAAATATCTGTTAGACTTTGACCGGCGTGGTTGTAAAATGCGTGTATGTAGTGTAATGATATGGCAAGAAGTGTGGGATGGATTAAGGCGTTTTATGAACGAACGTTGGATGCAGATCTATGTCTGGATACAGACAGACAGACAGAAATGCGAGACAGGTGAGGTGTTTTACGAAAGTGAACCAGATGTAATGGCTTTTAAGTGTAACGAACTGCAGCAAAAGATGATGTTAGGGATGAAAGTGGGATGATGTCTGGAATGAATAAAAAGATAATATCAAAATAAAGGGCTGTAATCCTGATCACAGAAGTACGGAAGTATTTGCAAGACTGTTAATAGGTAAGTGTTGGTTGTTAAGGGTTAAAATGAAAACTAACAATGATAAGTGGCCGGCAGTAGGTGCTTATGGACCAGACAGTGATATGAGTGTAGATGATTTTTTTTTTTTTTTTTTTCAGGAATTAGTATCTATGTATGTTTTTTGTGTGAGGTTTTGAAGAGAGGCAGTAGGTATGGGTTGTGCAAGGATTACTTGTAAGGGTAAAGGATGAGCCAATCAATGGAATAACAAGGGAGCATGTGACATCAGGAGTACTGACAACGCTCAAATTCTTGTCACGCTATGATCTCACATAAGAATAATTATCAAAAACAACTGAAAAACGATACATCCCTGGAGTATATATGGGTGAGGAGTGAACAGCGTGCTCTGATGGACTGTACTGGTGGATGCTGGATAGGCGTGCAGTATCAGGCAACAGGTAGTTAGACAGAATATACAAATAATACTTTGTCATTTGAGTGAGAGTGAACGAATAACTGAGGTACACCTAAAGTGTATGAGGTTGTTATGTCGTTGCTGAGTAGGGACATTAATAACACTGAATCCATGAGAAGAAATGGGCAAAGAGGTGAAGTGGGCCAAGCAGTGGGGTGAGCCAAGACGAGATGTGGGCCAACTGTGATGTGACGCAAGAGATGGAGCAAGCTAAGCAGTGGAATGAGCCAAGTGAAGGTGAAATATGGAGTAAAATGAGAATACAAAATTACTTAGGTCAAGGGATGATGAGAGAAAGAGGTGAGCGTGAGACAGGAGGTAAAGAGAGAGGTGACGCATGGGAAAGAAGTGAAGTGAGACAGGAGTAAAGTGAGACAGGGCGAAGAAAGAGATGACGTGAACAAGAGATGATGTGAAAAAGAAGTAATGTGAGGTGAAGTGAAATAAGAAATAAAGTGAGGTGAAGTGAAATGAACCAGGTTAGGTGAGGTGAGAGAGTATACAGTACAGTACAGGTTGAGGTGACTTGACGTTACTGTGCTTGCAGGTGTCGCTCAATGCTCAATATTTCAGCCCATCTGTGGCAGAGAGGTCACAGTACCGACCTGGCACTTTTGATAACTCACGGTCGAATCCACAGTAACCAGGGAAGTTATTGCATTCTCCCTACGTGTCAAGTGGGGTTGGTGGAGGATTAGTGCCCCTCCCTGTAAAACAATTAATTCTAAGCCCTTGGCCACCCCATTTGGGATACATGGCGTCTGGCAATGAATGAATGAATGAAAAACATAATACAGTGTCAGGGAACAGACGTAAAGATATATGGATAGACATAAATTAAAAAGAATAAACATACACAGTTTCATTCTTTCTCTGTCTTTTCCATACAACCCTCTATAACTTCTTTTATTCCTCCTGTTTTCCTCTTCCACTTCATTACCTGGTGTAGTCTCTCTTCTTCTTCCGCCGCATTGCATCCTTTTTCTTCTGCTTCTCTCACCTTCTTTTCTAACCTTCCCTTCCATCCACTCCTTACGTCTACCACTTCATCTCTCTCTCTCTCTCTCTCTCTCTCTCTCTCTCTCTCTCTCTCTCCACGTGTTTCCTTGCCTCCCTTCTGACCATTTCCCTCTCCCCATCTCTTTCAACCTTTATAGCTCGCTTTTCTCCAATTTTCTGTCTGATTCTCTGTTTCTGTATATTCCCTATATTTTTTCTTCACTTCCTCTCTGGTCTTTCTCTTAGCTCCGTCCATTGTTAACTCTTCTAGTCATCCTCCTCCTACTGTTTCTCACTTTACCCTGATTATTTCTCATTTCACCCACTTCTTGGCCACGTCTCTCTCTTCTACACATGCATCTTTTCCCTCTGCTACTCTTACTTTGTCTCGGCTCTCCCTCTTCTCTTTCTCCTCTTCCTCTTTCTTCTTCCCATCCTCCTCGTGCTTCTCTTTTAATTACTTCTACTTTACCTCGAATCATCCTCTTTTTCTTTCTCTTTATCACTTCCAGCCTACACTCTTCTTATTTCTTCAAACTCACTTTTCTTCCTCTTCTTTCTTCCTCACTTTATTTCCCTTCGTCCTCCGACTCTGTTCTATATTTGTCCTCTTCCGCTGAACGAGAGAGAGAGAGAGAGAGAGAGAGAGAGAGAGAGAGAGAGAGAGAGAGAGAGAGAGAGAGAGAATCCGACTACTTTCTTTTATATTTCTCTTTTTAAGTTGAACGAGAGAGAGAGAGAGAGAGAGAGAGAGAGAGAGAGAGAGAGAGAGAGAGAGAGAATAAAAGGTTAGGAAGACAGTGGGATGAGAGGAGACCAAAATAAAATTAATAGGAAAAATGTGCAGGAGAGCGATAAAGGAATGAGAGAGAATGAGAAGTGGCAGAGCTGAAGATCTTATGTCACATGAGCAAGAGAGGGAAGAGTGAGTGAGAGAATCAGAGCAGAGAGGAGACAGTTGTAGGAAACGACGACAGAAGAAAGTACGAGATGTTGGATAGAGAGAGCGAACAAGTCACGGACAGTCTAAGGAATATGAGAGATATAAGAGTGGGGGAGGTATGTGAGGAAGGAGGAGGTAAAGGAGAAAAAAATAAGATACGAGATGAATAAGACAGAAGTGAGAGACACGTGAGGGAGCGAAAGTTTAGCGGGAGGATGAAAGAGTGTGGAAGAATGAAAGATAAGGGAGGGGTACAGAGATATATATTAGAGTGAAAGGTAAGGGAGAGGACGAGAGAGAGTGAGGAAAAACGAATTAAAATCACACAACAGAACCCAATTAGTGTCAACACGTCCAGTCCACTAACCCCCCCTCGGGCGCGCGCACACACACACACACACACACACACACACACACACACACACACACACACACACACACAGTCCCCATGTAATTTGAAGTTAAAATGAATGAGGTATGAAAAAGAAGGAGAGGAAGAGCAACTTCAAAAGGGCAGAGAAAGGGAGACTAATGTGGTGAGGGAATGAAGGGTGACGTTAAATATACGATGGTTATTACAAACAGATATGACAGGTGTCAGGGACGAAGGTGTGAGAAGATAAAAATTTGTAATAACGAAGGGGACAGAATATAAAGGGCAAGGTTACCTGAAGTCTCCTTATTGATTCAATATCTTCCTTCCATATTAGCCTTTTAAATTCCTGTTTAGTTTTTCTTATCGAATTTCTCTCTCTCTCTCCCTCTCTCTCTCTCTCTCTCTCTCTCTCTCTCTCACACACACACACACACACACACACACACACACACACACACACACACACACACACACACACACACACACAGACGGCACCCAGTATCACAAAGTAAAAATTGGTCGATTTTCTCCTTCCGCCGTACAGGTCTTAACCCGGACAGTAATTGAGGTCTGCCCCGCCCTTAACATTACTTGGTGGTGGCCACATAAAAAGCTAAATTCACAATTGTACTGACCTAATTAGTAAAGACAGTTTCTACCTCCTTGAACACGTGAGATCTTTTACAGGGTGAGTACAATCATCACTGGTAACCTGAATGAAATATGAAATAAATCACCGGACTGAAAGGGTCCACTGCTGTCTGGTTTTCTCTAGTATAAGAAAGAGAGAGAGAGAGAGAGAGAGAGAGAGAGAGAGAGAGAGAGAGAGAGAGGACACAGACAGACAGACAGACAGACAGACACAGAAAGACAGACAGACAGACAGACGGACGGACAGCCAGACAAACAGACACAGAAAGACAGACAGACAATATGTATGATAACGACAGAATGCGAGTAGAAAAGAATGCCAGAGAGAGTGAAGGTGTGTGAATATCAGACACAATACATCACACAATGTCACTTCACTACTTTTTCTACTCAGGTAATCTTTTAACTGGCTCAGGACACGACCAGAATGATCTTTTAATGTCCTGAGTGGCGTTTATGCTGTTTCAGGATTTAAAAATGTGAATATTCTTTTTACTACTGTCATATACTCGTATTTATCACCGCCATCCAGCCAGGATGAGAATCCTTTTATGTAAGGGCGAAGACTTTGTCGTCTTAGTTTTAATACATTGCACTTTTTTCTCTTTCCATAAAATTCTCGAGCCCTTTTGTCTACAGGTTAGACAGAATTAAAACCAGTAAAAGTCGACACTTTCAGAGATAATGAATTATAGGAAGCCAAAACAAGATACACTAATTTCGAGATGGCTGAACATATTGCATTTCAATGACTGGAGGTCAGAGGCAAAGAGAACTAAGGACTGAGAAATTCCTCGAGCTGACAAGGTGTCTGCAGTATATGCATGAAAATCATCATCGGTTAATTTTTGCATAAGGAACCACACAGAACAGGAGTGAGTGTATGTAGCAAGGCATGTGCTTTAAACCCTACCCATACACTGACGTATATCGTACCTAATTTTACATACCCTCTGGTAGTTTCATCTTGAAGAGAGAAACCTGTACTGTACACAGGAAAAATCATCTGGTAAATTACCAATATGCTGGGAATCGAACCAGGGACTCTCAGATGAGAGCCAGGCAGCATACCACTACACCACGACCAGGTAAAAGTTAACTCACGTTGTCACAATCTTGTAACCAACGTCCCTCCGCCCCCACTGTGGGCATCAAGAGGATGAGTTAACCCCTTGGCACTCGGGCAAGTAGATGGTTTTAATTTACCAGAAGAAAATTTCGTCTTACTTTTACGAGAATTTCCGATATGAAACAACGAAACGTTCGGAATATCTAACCTCCATGAAGCTGCTTATGCAGAAGACGTGTTATGATCTATACAAGACAGGAAGACACCAAGGATGCAGAGAGATGATAAATGATGTGACTGTGCATTGTCGAAGATGGAGGATCAGTCTTGTAAATGATTGTGGTGACCTAAAATTTGAAGGGATGGAACTGCTTAGGTATTAATGCAACATTTCTTTTGTCCCAATCAGAAATATATTTTTGTGCCACATAGCTACGTGTGTCAGTGCCTAATCCCATGTCTGTGAAGTGACTGTTGTGATGGACGTTGCGAAAAGCAGATGGAAAAGTTAAGAGTGAATTGATCAGAGTATGCGTGGATAACGGCTGGCTGCACCGCTCGAAAGATTACTGATGAATATTAGGGAGATATAGCGAACGGCCAGAGCCCCGAGGAACACCACTACTGACAGCCCTGAAGAACACTGGCAATCTACAACAGCAGCTGCAGAACGACCTGAATGGAAATCGCAGTGATTGAGGTACAGACGGCACAGAAACCGTAGGACGGCAGCTTGGAAATACAATATTCGTGTCTCTGTCAAACGTCTTTGAGACGTTTAATGCAATAGCAGTGGTTCCATCCAAAACCCGGAACGAGGATGGCTAGGAATCTGGAAAAAATGTTGAGATCTCCACTGGAGCGTCACTTATGAATCACAGAAGAAGGACAGAGAAGGCAAAGAGAAATCGTCATTGTTGTGATGGAAGAATGGATAAAACATTCGAAAACTTTTTTTCGTCCTTCACCTAAACTGTATTCCCTCCCTTCCTTTCCCCCCACCCCCACCCTCTCTCTCTCTCTCTCTCTCTCTCTCTCTCTCTCTCTCTGTCATGTGTAAGCAAGAGTCCTTTCCAGGCGGAAGTTAAAGATAACGGTCATCTTTTTCTTCTCCCGTCCACTCTTTCTCTGACTTTCTTCCTTTCTCCTCCTGTTTTCTTTTCTGCCCACTCATTTCCTCCTCTTGTCTCCCTCTTTCAAAGCTTCCCCTTCTTTCCTTCTCCTTCTACTCTCCCTCTTTTACCCACCCTCCTCCTCCTCCTGTTTCCCTCAGTGTTTCCTCCTCCTCCCTCTTCTTGCCCCCTCTTCCCCTCTTCTTCACACTCACCAGTAACTTCTCCCTCTCCTACCCACTTTTTATTTTTCTTACCCCGCTTCCTCTCTCCCACAACGCCTTCTCTCCTTCTTTTCTCTCTGCGTCTCCCAATCACCCTCTATCTTCTCCTCTCTCCTGTCTCAGATCTCCATTTTTCAATCTCCCACCCATTCTCTTTTTTTCCTCCCCTCTCCTCTTCCCATCACAACCTCTTCCCCCTCCTCTTCCCATTCTCTTACCCTCCCTCTTTCTTTTCTTTCCCTTTCCTCTCTTACTCACTGCACCCTTCTCCTTTCTTCTTACAATTCCCCATTTCTCTCTCCCATACCTCCTTCCTTCTTTACTTCCCCCCTCTTCTCTCACTCAATTCCCCAATCCCATTTCCTTCACACACTTTCATCTCCCTCTCCTACTCACGCTCTTTAGCCTCTTTCCTCCTCCTCCCTTTTTCCCTCTCCTAGCCATTCTGCTTTTCTTCTCTCTCCTTCTCTTTCCCTTAAGTCTCCGTATTCTCATCATCATCCATCTCTCCTCCTACCCACCCTCTTGTCCCTCTCCCTTACACACTCCATCATCTTCCCTAACTCTCATTTCACCGGGCAGTGTTCAGCCATCCGTCTAATGACCTTCAGAACACCGTCCTTAGTAGTGGCTACACACCAGCCTTGTCCATTAACTCTTTCACTTCTACAGGTGTCCTATAACCTGATTAAATCGTCAGGCAGTAGCTAAAACAACATACACACACACACACACACACACACACCAGAGAGGCAGGAGAAGGTACGAAAGGTCAGCAGAGAGGGTAGAAGAATCAAAATATTGAGGGGGGGGGGGAAAGTGCTTGTAAACACGGGGGATGCCGGAGTTGACCTCTGTTTTTTTTTTTTTTTTTTAAATTCATTTACTTTGCATAAATAATATGAGAATACTGACTTGCCGTAAGCACAAATAAACTATGCTCTTTTCCTTGTAACTTGGCCGAAATTTTCCATCTATCCACTTTGAGAGCAAAGCGGTAACAGGAAAAACACTTGAATATGGTGTCACTCATATTAATAGGATGTACGGTACATGTACAGCCTATAGCACTGTCTCTCTCTAAATGGGGTAGGCGATATAAACTGCGGAACAATGAAAATCTAGGCCAAGTTAGGATGAACAAACAATGGCATGAAAGGTATGTCAGATGGCCTTCTAATTATCAAACAGTTTCCTCAATAACATTCAACTCTCACATAACATACAAAAAGAAATATCTTCCTTTATATCAACACATGATTCTTCGGCATTTTTTTTATTTATTATTTATTTATTTACTTATCTTTATTTTTTTATTTTTTTAAGCTAGGAAGAAGGAACCAAAGGCCACGAGCCCGCAAAAATCGTTCCCTCCAAGAGAAAAACAAAATACAAGAGAGGGCCAAATTCAAGATCCGATCATTTCGAGATGCCTGGACACACAGCGTTTGCAAGACTGGAGATCATAGCTAGCAGGAAATACAGACAGAGACAGTTCTAGAGATGACCTGTTGTATAAATGAAGGACTGGGAGTAACGGTTAACTCTTGCATTAGAGAGTTGGACAGAAAAGGGATGAGAGTTTGTTGCTAGACGGGTGCTACGCACCCGACGTAGAGGTGGAGGAATGCAAGCAGACAGTTCAGAGGAGCAGTGACCATTAAAGTGGCAATAGAAAAGAGATAAAAATGCAACAGTGCAGCAAACAGACAGAGGTTGAAGGGAAGCAGCAAGAGGAGGAGAGTTAATTAGACGAAAAGCCTTTGACTCCACCCTATTGAGAAGAGCTGTATGTGAGGAGCCTCCCCACACAGGAGAGTTGTACTCCACACAGGGGCGGATAAAACCCGTGCATACAGTCAAGAATTGCGCAGGGGTAAAGAAGGAACGGAGATGGCTTAGCACACCTAATCTCTTAGAAGCAGATTCTACAAGAGATGCAGTATAATCTTTCCAAGATAAGTCCCGAGTGAATGAAACCCCAAGCATGTTCAAGGATGATGCAGGATTAAGCTGAATATTATTAAAGATTAGTGGGTATACTCGTACCTGTGGAAGATTTTGTCGGGCTGATAGGTGTAAGAACTGAGTTTTTGATGCAGTAAAAACAACAGGATTATTTTTACCCCAGTCAGAGATACGAACCAAGTCAGACAGTATGTGTGCCATAGCCTCATCCCTTGTTTGTTGAAGTAACTGCTGAGATGGACGTTGCGGGAACCAAATGGAAAGGTAAAGGGTGGAGTCATCAGCATACGAGTGGATAAGGTTCGTACTGTACAGCTTAGAAGGTCATTGATGAATTAAAGAATGAGAGTTGGTGATAGGACAGAGCCCTGAGGAAAACCACTGTTGATAGATCTAGAAGAAGAACAACGGCCGTCTACAACAACGGCTATAAAACAACCAGAAAGAAAGCTATAGATGAAGGCACAGATAGAAAGATAGAAACCGTAAGATGGCATTTGGAAATTAAAGATTTTTGCCAGAGTCGATCAAAAGCCTTTGAGATGTCAAGTGTAATGGCAAAGCTTTCGCCGAAGTCCTGAAAGGAGGATGACCTGGATTCTGAAAGGTAGATGAGAAGATCGCCAGTGGAGCGTCCCTGACGGAACCCATACTGACGATCAGAAAGAAGGCTGTGATAGGAAAGATGCTTTAAAATTTCTCTATTAAGAATTGACTTGAAAATTTTTGAGATACAGGATGTTATTGCAAATGGACGATAGTTATACGGTTGGGAATGGTCACCCTCCTTTGGGACTGGCTGAATGACAGCAAACTTCCAGCAAGAAGGAAAGGTACAAGTTGAAAGACAAAGGTGGAAGAGTTTACCTAGGCAGGGTGTAAGCACAGAAGCACAGTTCTTGAGGACAACAGGAGGGACTCCATCAGACCCATATGCCTTGTTAATATTGAGGCCTGAGAAGGCAGATAATACATCAGCTGAAGAAATTTTAATGTCAGCCATGAGGGAGTCAGAGGGGGAAAGTGATGGAGGAATGGCACCGGAATCGTCTAAGGTGGAATTGGAGGAGAAAGGCTGAGCAGAGATCTGCTTTATCAGTAGAAGAAATAGCTACAGAGCCATCAGAGCAGAAAAGAGGAACGAAGGATGATGAGGTAAAGTTGTTAGAAACGTTTTTGGGAAGGTGCCGGAAGGAGCATGAATTATTCAAGTTCAAGAGTTGAGATCATTTAGTAAGGATGAAATTATTTTTAGCAGAGCGAAGAACAGACTTAGCACGATTCCGGGCAGAAACGTAAAAAAGATGTGATTCAGGGGTGGGTTGGCTCCGGTACCTTTTATAGGCTCTCTCCTTGCTGCGGCCAGCATTAGAACAAGCATGATTAAACAAAGGCTTTCTTGCATTAGTCAAAGGATCTGAGGAAGGAGTGTATGCTTCCATGCCCAAGAGAATAACCTCTGTAATGCGCAAGGCACACCCAGATGGCTCCCGGCCATGAAAGCAATAATCATTCCAGGGAAAATCAAAGAAGTACTGCACTAGGGCCTCCCAGTCTCCAGCTCCAAAGTCCCAGAGACGACGTTTCTCTGGAGGGTCCACAGGCCTTACCGGAGTGATAGGACAGGTTAAGGTAATAAGGTTGTGATCGGAGAAGCCCAATGGAGAAAAAAGATTAACAGTGTAAGCAGAAAGATTAGTTGTAAGGAAGAGGTCAAGTATGTTGGAGCTCTCACCAAGGCAGTCGGGGATACGGGTAGGGTGCTGTACAAGCTACTCTAGGTCATTAAGGATAGAAAGATGTAGGCTTGTTCACCAGGTGGATCAGTGAAAGGAGAGGAGAGCCAAAGGTGGTGGTGAACATTGAAATCTCCTAGAATGGAGATTTCAGAGAAAGGAGAAATGGATAGAATGTGTTCCATCGTAGAAGTAAGATAGTAGAATTTTTGATAGACAGTAGAGTCAGGGGATAAGTAAACAGTGTAGATATATTTAGTCAGAGAATTACAAGAAAGAAGAAGCCAGAGTGTAGAGAATTCAGAAGACTCGAGTTCAGGAACACGAGAGCAAGATAAGTCGTTGTGTATATATACACAACAGCCACCTTTGGCTTTGAAATGAGTATAGAGAAGGTAGGAGGATACAGAAAAGAGTCTGCTGTCAGTTGCCTCAGACAGCTGAGTCTCAGTAAGGAAAAGAAGGTGAGGTTTGAAGGAGGAGAGGTGGTGCTCAACAGAGGGAAAATTAGAGGCAAGGCCACGAATGTTGCAGAAATGAAGAAAAAGTGAGTCAGACAGTGGTTCCAGGCAGCTCAGGTCGTCACCGGGAGGGACGGAAGGTGGGAGCATTTATGGTCCACCCCCCAGGGACTCCAAGGCTAGGGGTCTAACACCATGATTTATTTTTGAATTTTGGAAAAGGAAGTGTAGTGTGTACTGTGCATGTAGTTTGATGTTGATTCTTGGAGATGCTTGTATTGGAGAGCATGCTGGCCTACTCTCTGAGACACTGAAAAAGTTCAGCAAAGGGTGATGGTCAGGAACTAGTCCCGAGGGCTGATGAAACGGGAGCTCCAGCTCTCCCTGTCATCAGCTTTCCATCCACCTTGGGAGTACTGCCCTGCTCGACTGGTGCTACAGTAACATGTGTATTTTGGTACATTATTTTCTCGCACGTATTTTTAGATGACCATATTTTTACCTAAAACAAGAATAAAGCTCATTACATGAGTCATTTGTTCCAACTTTTACATCTAGAGCATCGAAAAATTTAACTGCAGCTATCAGTCTATATGAGACCCATTACAACACTGGACCTTCTTTTCGGAGGGACATGGGTAACCAGAATTAACCAATCTTCATGATGGCGAGGTAAGAATAGGGAAGAGTTTTCTGTAGTGGATGATGTATGTGAACGTTCAAATATTGCACCGGAACTGTTGCGATTGTAAAGATGTGTACATATGATAGGTGTGGATCAGCAAGGTGCACAACATGAGCTAGGAAATGAAAGGACTTTATAGGATCACTTCATAAGTCTGCTACGGACTGAGTTTCTAATCAAAGAGGAGCCGATCGAGAGATGTTGATGCTGCTACCCTTTAGAAGGACATCACAAGCCTTCCGCATATAGCAGATCATTAGGTTTAACATTTTTTTAAATACTCTTCCTCTCACACCGTTTTATCATAATGGGAATAAGAATGCACTATATTCAACCTACTTTCTTTCATATTTAACTTTACATCAGTGACGAAGCTGACAATGCAGCTCGAGGAAATATGATCCATGATCCATAACCCCGTGCTCTAACATCAGAAACTTCACAAACGGCGTCCCCCAAGGATCTGTTTTGTCCCCTACACTCTTTATCCTATACATGCACGATGTACCCACACACCACACACCACAGATACACAGCTTCCTATCCAGATGATATAACACTTACATGTATGCACCAAAACGCAAACACAGCTGCACACATCATTCAACCTTACCTCAACACACTACACGAATGGTTCACCACAAACAGGCTCAAAATAGCCCCAGCCAATCTACAGAGACTCTTCTCACAAACTGGACAGCAGAACACAGTCACATCCCACACCTCACCATAAACAACACTCCCCTACCACACACACACACACACACACACACACACACACACACACACACACACAAAATCCTTGGTGTAACATACAATACATCAATGTCATTTAAACGACACATCACAAACATTAAAAATAATATAACACCAAGCCTCAATCCTTTGAGGTCACTTGCCCATACAACATTCGGACACAACAAAGAAACCACCACCACAGTATACAAACAATACGTACGTTCAGTGATGAATTATCCAAGCCCTGCCTGGGCTTCTAACCTCACCAAAACACACTACAACACTCTACAGACCATACAGAACAAGGCCCTAAAAATAATCACAGGCTGCACAGCTACTACACCCACAGACCACCTACATCAAGAAACCAAAGTCCTCAAAGTCAAGGATCACCTAGACATGAGAGGCACACAGTTTCTTGCCGCAGCCTCCACAAACCCACAACATCCACTACAGTACATGGCAGCACATCCACCCACACCAAGGAACATCAAAACAACACCCAGCACACGATACCATACACAAATACTGTCATCTCTTCCCCCTCGCCCACCTTAGACCAGCTTCCAGAAGCATATCCACACTCAGATCACTCGCTGCTCCATTCAGTCCCTTAATGACAACACACAGCTGCATGCACGGCCTCCTGACATCTACCCTTCTGAATCCTATCTTCCTCGTGAGGACAGGGTCCACCTGGCCAGGTTGAGATGTGGGCACCATCCAGTCCTCTTAAGCTACCAGAAGAGGCTGGATGACTCAGTCGCTGATGCCTGTCCAGGATGCAACACAGCACCCCATAGTATTAAGCACATCATGGACGACTGCATCGCACACAATCACCTATGCCAACAACACAACATACACTCTTTGAGAGCTCTGTGGGAAAGCCCGGTCTCGGCCATGGCCTTCCTGAGGGACTCAGGGCTGTTCGGCCAGACTGCCTAGGGAACAACAACTACTACTACTACCCCGAGCTGTGTCACCTGTGTCGCACAATACAAGACATACCGAACACTGTATAATGTTTTTACATATTTTATTTTCCGTTTGACTGAAACAGGGATGTGTCATGTTTCCATGGTTGTTAAATCTGTATTTGGATGGGGTTACAAAAGAGATACAAGGTAGGTCAGTGGATGTTGGAGCGGCCCTAATGAGAGAGGGAAGTGTGGAAACCCCCTGTACTGTTGTTTGCAGATGATACTGTTTTTCAGGTGAAGACGAAAGGGAGCTTCAAGGCTTGGTGGATGAGTTTGGAAGAGTGTGTAAGAAACGGAATCTAAAGATGAATATAGGGAAGAGTAAAGTTACGGTCTTCGAGAGAAATTAAGTCAGTGAATGTACAGTGAGGTTGGATGAGGAGGAAATGGAAAATGTGAGTGCGTTTAAGTAATTGGGTAGTGTGATAAGTAAGGACGGAAGTTAGAGGGTGAAGTGGTTGAAAGGGTACAACAAGGAAGAAAGGTTGCTGGTTCCTTGAAAGCAGTGATAAGAAACAGGGAAGTGAGCATGGAAGTGAAAAGGTTACTACATGACAGTATTGTGATAACATCTCTAACGTATGGAAGTGAAGCTTGGACCTTGTTGGATGGACAGAAATCAAGAGTGAGAGCAGTGGAAATGAGTTATTTGAAAGGATCATGTGGAGTCACATGGAGAGACAGACCGACAAATTAGGAAGTGAAGGAGCTTTGTGATGTGGATGTGAATGTGATAGGAAGCGTTAGGAGAAACACAATGAGGTGGTTTGGCCATGTAGAGAGTATGGAGAATGAGAGACTGACAAGGAAAGTGTATGTGAGTGAGGTGGAGGGGGGTAGAGGAAGGGGAGGCCAAGGATGAGATGGAGGGATGGAGAGGAGAGGTATACGAGAGGGGGGGGGGGTTGAGCTGGAAACAGGGCAGTGAAATGGCGGGGGACAGGGGGACATGGAGGTGATTTGTTTGTGGCCACCCCGTACGGAATTAAGGCGTCTGGCAATAGAGAGATAGATAGACAATCCGTTTATTAATGTCTTTTTTCTTTTAACTCGCTTTGCCTGTTCTTTAATTTATTAGGGAGAGTGATTACTTAAAAGCTGATCGTTGTCCCAGTAAATATTTGGGAGGGAGGCAGGACACTGAGGGAGAGGGCAAGTGGTGTTAGTACTGTAGCTTGGCAGGCCTCTGTATAAATCGAGTCCCCTCTTCCACAAAAGATATCCCTGAGGAACTGCACCACAAGAACACGTACTGGGAAAAGCGAAATTAAAGTGTGGCCAGGAAAGACGAGTTGTGGATTAAAATGTCAAGAGTCTGAACTAAAATGGAGATTCAGCTTCGTACATGAAGAAGGATAAGTCTGGATTGGAAAGTAGCATCAGTTAGCATTCGTGCTGTTTTGAGTTCGGAGAAAAATTATTCTCGCTATTTTTTTTTTTTTTAAACTTTACCTCTTAAAATCCTCACTAATTACTGGGAAGGAAAAAGAAGAACGAGATGGAGGAGGCGTAGCAGGAGGATGGAGACGAGGAAGAAGAGGATGGTGATGGGCGGTGGTGTTGATGATGATGATAATTTAAATAGCAATGTGAGAACAACGAAATATACGCACACAGAAAAATTATCAACACTTGGTGCTTAAAAAGAAAATAGAAAAAATGTTGTTGTGAGAGTATGCATAACGTTGGGATGAGATGAGTAACTATGTTGCGGGTGACGAAACAAGGGTTGTAAAGAACACACCTGGGACAGAAAACACACACACACTTTTTCGCTATAGAATTAAGCAGGATTATCAGCGCTTTTGCCGCAGCCATCCAGGATGAGCTTTGGAATGATAAGTTTGGCATTAAATAGCTATGAGAGACTAACAGGATTTAACAAGGATTAAAAGGATTATGTGTGGCAGTGAATAGGCTTTTAGTATTCAAGTGTGTTATCGTTTTGCACTATTTGGTTAGCAGGTAAATACTGTGACCAGTTACCAAAGCGCTGGTCACAGCCACCACCACTATCACCTGCTACTATATATTCACAGCCGTACATCCTTTTTACTACATAATCAACGCCTGCAAAATGATAACTGGATGATTAAGCCACACATACGCTGATTAGAACCTATGTACTAAATACCACCAGCAGCGAGACCCACTTCTGTTACCTACAGGATATTCAAGAATAACATAAATGTTCACGTACTTGTTTGTTCTTTAAATGCCGATTGCAATGGTCCAGTAAGTGTTAGTAGGTAGTTGTATGGCACTTTTATTTCCGAAGAAGCAGGATGCGAAGCATTAAAGTCTGAAAAAAAAATTGTCAACAAAGACTGAACAAGAAATCAAAGTAATTTCTATCTGAGATGCTTAGACATATTTTATCTAGCTTTATATTTCACTTGTTTGGAAAGAACTTCTTTAATACATGTTTATTATTTCCAGGAATTTGTCTGTCGGAGTCACGATATGTCATTGATACGAGCCAACAGGGTGTGAAGAAATGTTAACATATTAAAGGACATACAACCAGCACGACCTCTGCCCTCAGGTGTCCGCCATGGCAGAATATAAAACCCATTCAAAACTCTACTCATTATTTTCTCCATAGTTCAATGTGCGGCATAAGCAGGCAAGCACAGGCTACCTGAGGGGATACGCAGTTAATTACGGTAAGAATAATGTGTTGTAAAGGAGTTTCTGTTGAGTGTAGGGGCACCACCACCACCTGTCCGCACCACCTGACGCTCTCCATCCACACAGCCTAGTAGGGTACAACACATCCCACTACACCAATAAACACACCTATGCCACCAAGCCATTTCCAGTGGATCAACAAGGATGTCCAGTGACTGCCCTAGCTCTTGAACTACCAGTGAATTTGTTATATCTGAATGGAATAATTAATGTTAGGCATGATGAAATACAGGAGTCGTCATGATACTGAAAGAGATACAGTAATTTTCAGATACACAACAATGGGTGTGGCCTTACCCACTTTGCGTACTGTAAGTAAACTAATATAATCATTCCTTTGATGTTTAATTATTCATCCCAGTGAACTGAGTCTTCATTCATGTCTTGGGGGTCTATATTTCCGAATTATTACTATAACTAGCTAATACAGTTTGACTTACACCGGTTAGACTGACAGCCTGCTTCACAAGTCAGCTGCTACATGCCTGACAGTCGGACGTGGGGCTAAGACTGTCTGGCACAGGTAGCAGACTGGTGGCAAATTTTACAACGGTGATTCACAGTACATCAGGTCATCTTACGCTATTTTTTTTCTTTTCAAAGAAAACATCAACGTAAAACAATGCATGGCACCAGCAATACTAATAACACGAGTAAAAACATACTTGGTAACTATACTTTTTTTTTTATGCAATAAATAATTATATTACCAGCTTTTTTTCAGGTTTTCAGAGTGGTATTTTCCCGTTGTTCGTTGCAACCTATATATACGGTACCGCTAGATACGTAGCATATTGTAAGTAATGGGTCACCGAGCATGCCATGAAGTCAAAGTCAAAACTGACCTACAGTAATTTGATCTTCAGCCCTGAAACTTTGACGAAGGTATGCGTTCTGTGAGTGGCCTTCTTCTTGACTCTTTTTTTTTCTTTTTATGTGTCCGACTCTGGCCATAGGCTTCACAGCCTGCTTTCAAGGCCCAGTAGTCCAGCTACCATGTAATTAGATGCAAATTAAGACAGCACCCAAGTAGTGAGGGGGTTAACCCGTCACGTCCCGAGGTTTTCTGCACCTACTGTATGACATCCCCCAGTCCCGAGCCTTTTTGGAAAAAATTTTTTTTGGCTAAAACTTCCGCTTAGGTCGAGAAACGAAGGAAAATCACAAAGAAAGTGGTTCCCGTGGTCTAGAAGTGGTCCGTTCAGGTGAGGTCCCCCGAGCCAGGTGTGGTGTTCTGTAATGGACGTGATATGCGATTACGTTTTCTATGGTAAGGAATAATGGTAGAAACAACACACAACACCTCTATATTTATTGAATTTGAACTAATAAACAATAACAGTAACAATATAATGGATTTCAGACACATATATATGAAAAATAAGCATTGTACCATCGCGCGAGCATAGCGAGTTTGGTCCGAGTCGTAACATGCTATATGCTAAGTGTCTTGTATGAGTCAACCTATCATTTTTTCTACTTGTATACTTCTGTTTCAATGACATTTTACCAATTACAACTGTTTGTAAGTGTTTTCAGATGTTTTCATTCATTATGATGACATGCAGCATAAGTCTAGCGCACATCAGCTTAGTAAGCGCACTTGCTATGACTCGTATTTCAACATACCAAATTGTTTTATCACTTTCCAATTATTTTCTCCTTTACATAGAACCTTTCCTCCACCACTGTAAAGGTTTTCAATTATTTTCATTCATTACGAGGGCATTTAGCGATATGCTAACGTATATTCACGTAGCAACCACGATCTCAAACACTCGTGTTTCATCATCTACTTTATTTATTCACTCCAATTATAATTTCCCATTTACATTACACACGTTTACACCCCTATAATGCACTGTACATACTTACTGGCATTATTTATTTAAGTGAGCGTGAGAATATCGCATGAAAATACCCTCGCAATGAATGTTTCGACCAACATAATACTCACACACTTATATACTAATTATTCACATATATTACACATTTTACCACTTGCTGACTTCTATTTTGACTAATACGTGCCTTATTCATTCAACTGAGCGGCAGGAAATCGCATCTCTATACACACGCTATGAATATTTGACTTAGAATATATTTCAGCACTTACAATAATTTTAACTTATATTATACCCGTAAGAATTTCCAATAATAATAATTATATAATTACGGGCCGTATTTATTGCACTGAGCGACAGAATATCGCATCATAAAACCCTCGCTATGTAAGTTTCCACTTAGGGCATATTTATATACTTACATACAATTTTTGCACTTATGTTCTACCCGTATGCACTTTATACTAATATTTGGAGATCAACATGACTGATAATTTCACTGAGCGTCTGTCTGTCGCATTTACCTCATAATTTCTGCGTCCTTTCGCATTCACACCATATTAGAATTGCATCAACGTGTGATATTCACTGAAACATGGGTGAATACAGAGACCCACGTCACACTGCACGCACTCATAGCGGGTGTCCTTCCTCTGTGTCGTGAGTCTCACCTGGGAATTACTGCACACGTGACACCTGCGTTGGGGCCTAGGTCTGTTTGGCTGGGGAGGGATAGGAGTGGGGAAATGGCGGCCGGATATGCTCAGGGGAGTTTGTGCAATAGGGGCAGTGCGGGTGCGATGTTGGGGCCTTTCAATAGCATACCTTGCAAAGATTTCTCTTGTGAGCTCCCTCACAAACCCTTCAAATGTTTCCTGAACTCCTGTTGTCATGGCGTGAAGGTGGTGGCAATTCAGAGCAGTGATATCTAGCAAGTGAAAGAACAGTTTCTTATACCACTTCATCGTGGTCCTGGCACACTCCACCGTCGATATCATGGAGTCAGACTGGTCCACGAGGCGCATGTTTATACTATAATCCATGACACACTCAGGTTTCCGAACACGACGCCTGTTCTCGCTACGGTAATCTACGGAATCAGTACGGTGCATCAAGGGGTGGTGAACCGTGGACAAGAGGCTTACTTCTCTGTTGTGGTTCCACACAGTTGCAAGGATGTTGTTGGCTTTGAAGAGGACAACCTCATTCCTTGCAAGTTTCCGCCCTACCTTGGCCATGTGACGCCGGTTCACCTTTACGGTTCCACAGACTCCCGTTTCATGCATGTGAAGATAACAAGGGAGAAGAGGGCTAGTGTACCAATTGTCCAGGTAGAGAACGTGATCACGATGAAGGTAGTCTTCTATCATCGTCTTTACCACTGCTCCTGACAGTCCAATACTTCGATCTTCTATTATGTCTGTCTGTGCACCGGTGTACAAGACTATGTCTTGCACGTATCCAGTCCTACAGTCGCACATAACAAAGATCTTGAACCCAAAACGGTGCCTTTTGCTGGGTATATACTGTCTAAATGAAATATTGCCTCTCCACAACACGAGACTCTCGTCTATGATGAGGTCTCTATAGGGATAGAATGAGGAACGAAAGGTTTGCCTGAGGTGATCAAAGACCAACCTAATTCGCCTCATTTTATCAGTGTTGTTTGCATTTGCAGGGTCATGAGCATCATAGAGATGGAGGCGACTTTAGAATTTGTTGAAACCGATTACGGCTCATCACTTGACCAAATATTGGGGTAAACATAACAGGGTCCCTAGTCCAGTAAGCAGGAATTCTATTCTTTCGTATAATACCCATCAAAAGGACCAGGGCAAAAAATAAGAACATTTCTGGAAGGGAGACAGGGTAATCATAGATGATAGAATGCCTACTCCTTGTTCCCAATCTTTCACTCTCTAGGCGCTGGGCGCTTGCAAACAGGTTGCTTTGGTATACAATCTGATCAACAAATGCCTCACTGAAAAACAGGTGGAAAAAATCTAACCTGGTGGAATTACAGTGAATTCCTGGAGCAATGCAGCCAGATCGCCCCTGCTCAGTGAAGGGCTGAATGAGGGGAGAAAAATCACTCCCATCCTCCCAATTCCACGACACAAATCCCTCGTCCCCATCATCCCCATCACCGCCTTCGTCTGGGTGGGGAGGAGATCCTGGTGGGGGAGGTGGGGGAGAAGGAGTGCGGAGGGCTTCCCCACTGTCACTCCTCTTCCCTCTGCCTTTACCCTTTCCCTTTCCTTTACCCTTACGGCCTTGAGGAACATTAGGGGGCTGTGGGGATGAAATAGAGGAATATTGGGGAGCAGAAGACATGCTGGGGAGTGGTTCCTCCCCACCTTCCCCCTCCATGACAACACCACATGCTTTCTCACGCACCCTAGCTCGACCACGTGTTAGGGGATATTGGGGAGCATAAGACGTGCTTGGGAGTGGTTCCTCCCCACCTTCCCCCTCCCTCACAACCCCACATGATAAGGAACGCACCCGCACTGACCCACGTGATCCACTATGCCGACTCACACTACGTAGAGAGAGCAATGACTCACTCACGTCACTCTCACTTTCCCTAATCCTGTCTGGACTTTCCCTTTCACTCCCCACTCCCTCCACTTGACTTCCTAACTCCCATACCTGCTCATACGACGTGGCGTGGCTCTGGGCCACGATGAGTTATCACCTCACATCCATACCACATGGCAGCACGTCCCATGGCTCCGTCCTCGTCCTCGTCCTCGTCCTCGTCCTCGAATTCTGGTTCCAAATCACGTTGGGGATAGGGATAGGATGTTGCATGTGCCTTCTTTGCCTGCTGCCCCTCTCTAGCAGCACAGTAAGTCACGTACTGCCGCTTCCTGGGAGACGGAACTTCCTCGTCACTGCTGGTGATTTCTTCCTCCTCTGGCTGCACATAATCCTTGTCCATATCCTCGTCGTCCAGTGGGGAATCACTGTCGCCTGTAAAGGTGTCCAGGGCGACTTGAATTTCGCTGTCTGAGAGACCTCTCTTAGCCATGTCTGAGCAGGACCGTTGCTACCAGGTGAGTGGACGAGTGGTGGGCTAGCGCGGGTCGTGTGGGGTCGCCGAGTGTCCCCGCCTGGTGGCAGGTAGGGGAAGGTCATGCGAGGGTACGTACCGCAAATCAAGCGCGAATTTTGAAAATTGTCGTAATTATGCACATTGCAATTGCACGACGTACCGGTACGTCGCCAGGACTGGCAAATGCAAATTGTTGCAAAGTACCCATGCGTCGACGGGACAGGGCGGGTTAATCAAAAAGAAGTCAGTCTGTGCATGTGTGTGTCTGTCTGTGCATTTTTTCGTTTCTTTCACAAGAACGGTAATAAATATCTACCTAACTGTGCGTTTGTTCATTTCTTTCACGAGAACAGTATTGGATATCGACATAATTCTTTTTGCATTAGGTCGGGGTAAGTCCAGGGAGTGTCAAAAACTACCAAACAGAAAGTCTGGCGATCGTGTGTGACGCGACGGGGGGACTCTTTCGGAAATCGAGACACTCAAATTTATGAAAATATTTTTTTTTTCAACTTCTTAGTAAGAATTGGTCATTGTGGCGTGAATAACAGCAGGGAAACAAATATAATGGTAATTGCAAACATTTTCTGATGGAATGGCTATTATTACAGCAAAATGATACGGGCACGCACTACTATTGTAGCACTCGCCTAAGTTTGTGGCTGTGGTGTGGCCTGCACCTGTGTACAATGATGCCACGTTTCCCCAACTTGCGATGTGAAACGGAAGCTATTTATGTACAAGGCAACACAAATACGATAAATTCAGATGAATAAAACTTACAGTTGTGTATTTTGAAGGATGATTCAACAGTAATCTTATTATGCATAAAATATTTATACAGTAACACAGAAACATGGCATACATATTGTACAGTGTTGCTAAAAGAAATTGTAGTCACTTTTAATGGTTTTTAGCGTAGTTTTAGGGTGGGTAATAATATTACAGTTATGGATATAAGAGAATGAGCCTGATAAAAGAAGAAATATGCCAATATTCAAAGTAAAAGAAATAATTCATATAATTCTTGTGAGTGGCAATACTGACACACCCAGTCTGGCCTAAGGTAAAGTACGTACCTCCGTAGACCCAAGCATAGCTTGTACAAGTGTTGTTAGGGAAAAATGCTCACATTTACTGGCTCTTACCATAATTTTAAGGGCGAGGAATAATGACATTTATAATCATAAGCTAATATGTAGGACAAAATAGTAGGCAAATGCCAATACTGAAGTAAAAAAAAAAACATTATTCACTCGCGAGCGGCAACACTTCCACACCCAGTCGGTGGCCTTGATCTCAGGGGTGGTGTGGAAATGATGTCAGATTTACAATATATACAATATTATGTAAAAGAAAATATCCAAAATGTCTCTTGCAATAAAAGAGAGAGAGAGAGAGAGAGAGAGAGAGAGAGAGAGAGGCAGGCAGGAGAGGGGCAAGGTTGAATGCATTGTCGGCATGACGGGGGGTGGTGGTGTGGTGGCATTGTCAGGCTGAGAGAGAGATGGAGGAAGGGGAAAGAGAATGAATGAATGAAAATCAATCATGGTACTCCAATAACGGGTCATCTGTCGCGGTATACAAAAACTGATAAATATCACTAAATATAACAAAACCAAATTAACACATGAAAGCACAATTATAAACAACTTATAAAAGAATCAAAAGTACTCAGGGTGGCTCACATCTCCCGCCAGGAGAGAGAGAGAGAGAGAGAGATAACGGTATAGAAAACGTGGCACCACTGTACACAGGTGCGGGCCACACCACAGCCGCAAACTTAGGCGAGTTCTACTATAAGAAATATATCTTAGGCTGCATCCACACCAAACTGATTGCTGGTGCGGGTGAGAACTACTGTGGGTTACAGTGAAACAGAACTCTGGACAGCAATCCAGTAGGCGACTGCACAGGATAGAAAAGGAAGAGTATTTTTCTCGCCCAGGGCAAGGTCAATTCATGCTGCATTCTTCCCCTCCTCTCCACATCTCTCTCTCTCTCTCTCTCTCTCTCTCTCACATACACACACAACCCTGCTCCTAATCCCATCCTTTCCTTCTTTCCTGCTTGCTTTTCGTTCTTTACCTGATTTCCTTTACTCTCAGACACCACTACTTTTCTCTGCTCCTCCTCCCGTCTTCCTTTTCCCTCCTTTGCTACTTCCCTTCCCGTCAGAGGTCACTATGGAAGGGCGTTGGGTTTGACATGAACACCCACCCCTTCAACGACCCCCACTTCCCAAGCACACACACAGCTTCCTTCTCCTCCTCTGGTTCCATATTTCTGATCCTTTTCCGCATACCTTATTTTTCTCTGATTTCCTATACCGAGAGTTTACCAGGTTAATGTATAATCATCATCATCATCATTGTTATCATCATTATCATCATCATCGTTATCATTTCAACATCACCATCATCATCACGCCTTTCTCGGACTGGCTTAGTCAGAAATATTTCTGGTCTTCTCTATTATTTTGACAGGTAAAGCCTGGCTCGGGTTTTCAATTTTCCAGCATTATTGACGTTTACGATCTCGAAGGTGGATCCAGATTTCCGGTGTTTGCGGCTTCCTTCATCCTTTACCTTCGCCATTTACCTCGTTTTGCTGTTAACCCACATTTTCCCTGACCCTGAATGCCCTCCCCACTTTTGCGCAGACCAAAGATTCTTCGTCAGTGGTGTGTATGTTTAATGTTTTGAAACAGCATTTTATGAAAATATGCATAGCATACAATCTGAGAAACACATTTTCTTTAAAATGCAAAAGCAAGCAAAAACGTACCCTTGGGATACTTTTTTTCTTTCGCCTAGCAACCTCATGATCATACTGGGCTGAGATCCACAAACAATATTACAAACTATTCTCTCGTCAAAAAGATTTTCTTTTACATAAATGGAAAGGAATATTGAATTTTGGTCAAAAAGCACTTGGGACGATTCTGCACATTCCAATCACTTACCTTCCGGCAAAAACAAATTTGTTACGATAATGTTTGTCTCATAACTAAGAAATTAAGCAGGAAAGACAAAAAAAAAAAAAAAAACAGGGAATATTCTGCACCCTCCTGGTCTTGTCTTTTCTGCAAAAACCAATGCTTGCTATGACTGAGAACTAAACATAAGTGGATGAATCCCACGATCTAGGACCAGTGGACTATACAGCTCTGCAGGGCAAGGAGATATCCTTGGAGAGACCGCTACATCTCTCACCAGAAATAAGCTACTCTAGTATGAACTCGAACTGCCAACCCTATGGTCGTGAAGCGCAAACGCCACCACTGTGCTATTTTCCAGCTTCCCGCCCACATCTGGATATCCGAAACAGCACAGCGAGATTCCAGTTTGCCTTCACTGGTTCGCTTCGCGGTGTCCTGTTTACCTTTGACACAGTTTCAAGGCAATTTTCAAGCATGAACGATATCCTACATCTTTAAAGAGACTGCCTTGATATTTATGGTGCAGGTCTGATAGTGCCGAAACATATTTTATTATAAGTACAGTTCAATATATCGCTAAATAGTTTGTCTTCCCCTTCTTCACACACGTTTCTGCATTTCCGATAAAATTGGCTTCATTTGACAGGATATTCCTTTCCCCCAAAACTAAGCATAAAAATAAAACGGCTCCACACAGCCTGTGCATGAATGGCCCAACTGAAACTTTTAACTATGCATATTATTCCCCTCGGCTTATACCACGGCTACGTCATTACAAAATTAGTGTGACTATTATTATATGAGGCTGGAATGTTTGTGTGTATGTGGCGGTGGGTCGCTGGCTCATCATACTCTTCTGCCTCACACAGTATAATGAACTCAGGGATTATGTTATTCATTGACAGTTGTTGGTCACCATCATTGTCATCATCATCATCATCATTGTTTTTCTTATTATTAATCCTACAAAAATGGATATATGTGGACTGACTGAAACTAAATGATAAGGTGAAAGGGTGAGAGAATTGGAATATGGTTTAGGTATATGTGCGGGAGTCAATGAGAAAGAGAGGGCAAGAGAGGGAGTATGTCTGATGATAAGCAAGAAGTGGAAGGAGAATATAAGAGTATGGAACAGTGGGTGCAAGGATTGTATGGGTGAGGATGAAAGTAGGTATACATGCATGGGCGATTGTATGTGTGTATGCTCCGACAGAGGACCGAGTGGCAAGAGTGAAAGATGAGTTTTGGGCGAGAGTAGAAGCATGTATGGATAAATCTGAGAGGAGTGAGAGAGTGCTTTTGATTGGAGACATGAATGGCATAGTTGGGAATGTACGAGTGGATGGAGTGGTTGGTCAGTGGGGTGTGCCAGCTGAAGTAGATGGGAATGGTAGTGCTTTGGTGGACATCTGTGCTGGTAAGGGGTTGGCAATAGCCAACACCTACTTTCGGCATAAGATGATCCACCAGGATACATGAAGAGTAATGAGAAGGATGGATGATGAACTTGTTGAACGAAAGGCATTGATAGACTATGTGTGTTTGGATGAGCGAATGAGAAGACAAGTGTTGGATGCAAGAGTTTGGAGAGGGTGGGAGAATGGAGTCTCGGACCATCACTTAGTGATGGCCAAGGTAAAGCTGCAAAGAAAATGGTTGAGGAGACGAAGGGGAAGACAGGAGGAAACAGCTCCTGTGAGAAGAGTGGAGAAATTGCAAGATAGTGAGAGAATGGCAAAGTATAAGAGCACAGTGGATGAAAGATTGGGAAGGTATGAGCTAGAGCAGATGGAAGGGGTGGAAGACGTATGTAAGATATTCACGGAAGAGATAGGTGCAGCGTGTGAAATGGTTTGTGGAGTGAGGAGGAGATGCACGGGTGTGCAAGGGACAACATGGCGGAATGATGAGGTGAAACGAGCTGTGGAACAAAAGAAGAAGGCATATAGTAAATGGTTAGCAAGTAGAGGTAGGGGAGAAGATGAGAGAGAGAAGAGAGAGGTATATGTGAGCAGGAGAAGGGAGGTGAAGAGACTGGTGAAGGAGTGTAAGAAGAAAGTGGATGAAGAGTTTGGGAGGAATCTGAGTGTGAAATGGAGGGAGAGTAAGAAATTGTTTTGGAAGGAGGTAAAGAAAGTAAGGCAGGGTGAAAGGGGAAATAGCAGGGGAGTGAAAGATAGGAATAATAGATTGTTGGTGGAGAAGAGAGAGAAATTGAGGAGATGGAAGGAGCACTTTGAGGATTTGTTGAATGTAGAGAGTGAGAGCAGTGCGAGTATAAGTGGTTGGGGAATGGCTGGGAGAAGAAGAGATGAGAGGAGGGAGGAAGAGATCAGTGGGGCAGAAGTAGTGGAAGCAATGAAGATCAAGATGGGAAAGGCCCCAGGAATTGATGGAGTGCGTGGTGAAATGCTGAGATATGGGGGTGAGATTGTTGTGGAGTGGATATGGAAGTTGTGTAGATTGGCTTGGGAAGAGGGAAGGGTTCCAGAGGACTGGAAATCAGGTATAATTGTTCCTTTATACAAAGGAAAGGGGGAGAGAGAAGTATGTAGTAACCATAGGGGTATTTGCCTTCTTAGTGTGACTGGTAAAATATATAGTAGACTACTCATTGATAGGGTTAGGTATATGACAGAGGAGCTAGTTGGAAAAGAACAAGGGGGATTTAGGAAGGGAAAAGGGTGTGTAGATCAGATATTTGTTCTAAGATGTTTAGTGGAGAAGTATCTAGAGAAGGGAAAGAAAGTGTATGCTGCCTTCATGGACTTGGAGAAAGCTTATGACAGAATAGATAGGAAAGGTATGTGGAAGGTATTAAGAATATATGGAGTGGAGGGGAAATTGTTGAGTGCTGTGAAGAGTTTGTACGAAGGAGCTAGGGCTACGGTGCGAGTGGATGGTGAGATGAGTGAGTTCTTTGATCTCAGTGTGGGACTGAAACAGGGATGTGTGATGTCTCCATGGCTATTTAATATATACATGGATGGGGTTGTAAAGGAGGTGCAAGGTAGGGCAGTGGATGTGGGGGTGGCTCTAATGAATGAGGGTGAGATTTGGAAGATTCCGGTGTTGCTGTTTGCTGATGATACAGTATTGTTGAGTGAAGATGAATGGGAGTTTCAAGGTTTGGTGAATGAATCTGGGACAGTGTGTAGGAGGAGGAAGCTGAAAGTTAATGTAAACAAAAGTAAAGTTATGGTGTTTGAAAGGAATGAAGTCACAGAATGTACAGTGAGGTTGGATGGTGAGGATATGGAGAATGTGAGTGCATTCAAGTACTTGGGTAGTGTGATGAATAGGGATGGAACTTTGGGGGATGAAGTCCGTGAAAGGGTACAGCAGGGAAGGAAGGTTGTTGGTACACTGAAAGCAGTGATGAGGAATAGGGAGGTGAGTATGGAAGTTAAGAAGTCACTGCATGATAGTATTGTGAGCCCTACCCTGATGTATGGAACTGAGGAGTGGACTTTGCAAGAGGGGAACAAGTCAAGAGTGAGAGCAGTGGAAATGAGTTACTTGAGAGGAGCATGTAGAATGACATGGAGAGACAGGTTGACGAATGAAGAAGTGAAGGAACGTTGTGGGGTGAATGTGGATGTGGTTGAGAAGATTAGGAGAAATACACTGAGGTGGTTTTGACATGTGGAGAGAATGGAGAATGAAAGACTGACTAAGAGGGTGTATGTAGGTGAGGTGGAGGGAGGGAAAGGGAGGGGTAGACCGAGGATGAGGTGGAGGGATGGAGTTGAGAGGTATATGAGGGAGGGGGGGTGAGTTGGGGGGAGGGTAATCAAATGGTGGGTGACAGAGCGACTTGGAGGCGTTTTGTCTGCGGCCACCCTTTGCGGGATTAGGGCGTCGGGCTATAGATAGATAGAGAGACAATTATAGTCACAACCGTATTTGCCAGTACTAAATATAAAAGGGAGGATCAAGATATAGAAACTAAAATGCAAAAGCATCATGATAATCAACAGAACCCCCAGTCTGTCGCAAATACAGTATACCATCATATTCAAATTCCATCATCATCATCATCATCATCATCACCATAATTCAACAACTGTGTCAGCACTGTGGACAGAAAAGGCATCTTCTAGTTTTCCCCACTCAGACTAATTTGATGTACTTTATTCCATCTCACTGCAACAAGTGATTTTTTTTTATCCCGCTATCGGGATCACTGCCCACCCCTGCCACCCAGTCCATCTATGGGTTACCACTCTTCATTAACTCTGTCAGGCTCCTTTGACTCCTTTTCCGCTGCATAAACTGTCTGACGTTAACTGGAATAAAACAGTACAATCTCTGTCATGACAGAGTTAAGTTTTCCTGTTTGTTATCTGACCTACAGTATATTTACTGACAGCGGCTAAGCACAACTTTTGGTCAAAAATTTCGTTTTCATCATCAATATAAAGTCAGCTCTCAGACTACCGTTATTTAACTTAGCCATATTTTCAGCAAATAAAACACATCCAATCCTTCATTTTTTTTTTTTTCATCCTAGTCTTAATCTTGAAACTCTTTGGATACCCTTCAAACAATTTTTGAAGAACATTTTGTATGTATACCACCATTCTTCATGGAGTCTCTCGATATCCCTTGGTATACGACCTTGAAATTTAGGGTCAAGGACATTTCCGATAATATGTCAATAATGGATAATTTAAAAGAACTGTAATTCGATTAAGATCAGCGTTAATATAATTCAGTGACAAATTACAAAAATATACATTTCATACAAGTTAATTTTCCATCACAGAACTTACTCTCTAATACGATGACGTACTTTTTTTCTTTGCTATTACGAAATGACTGTATTCACTTCAGGGACGCCCTCCAAGAGAACGGGTTAGAATTTCCAATTATCCCTTCAGCTTCATGACGTTATAGACTTATATTATTGCTTCCACCACGTCGGAGAGAGAATTTGCGATGCAGATGTTACGCACCAACTCGCTCACTTACAATGCTATTCAGCATGTAACGGCACCTACTTTTATAGTCAAATATAATTTCTAATGAAGGAAAAAAACATAACGCTTAGGATTTCTGTTTTGGTAAGAGGATTACTAAATATTAGTAATTTATGGAATTCGCTCGCTGTATCAAATCGTCTAGTTATACCATAAATAAGATGAGAGTTCTGTCGCCACTTTTAGTCTTTACAAATGCTTTTTAACCACTGAAAGACGAGATGTCCCTTCTAAGTAGAATACAATGTAATTAGACGGTAGGAAAATCATAATACTCTGGCGCTAAGCAGGAGCTGAAATTTTTGGTGTCGTTAAAGAATTACTGAAGACTTTGTTTCGTAAAATGTATGAAGCAATTTGGAGATAGCACACATAAATAGCATAGTAAGTGGTATTTCTCTGGTGGCTAGAGGGATAAAATATTCAAACACTGTCAACTCCTCAACACTGGAATAACTGCTGCTGCTAAAACTGGTTGCAAGTAAGGTGGTTTCCGTGAGGAAGAGTGGTATTGCTGGTTAGTGGTAAAAAATGTGTACGGTGGGAACTCCAGTATTCACACACACACACACACACACACACACACACACACACACACACACACACACACACATACACACACACACACACACACACACACACACACACACGCAGCTTGCCGGTTCAGTTGTAACGCTCTCGCCTAGCATCTGCTAAGACGGGGGTTCATGCCTTGCTTGGGATGCGAAAATTTCACTGACGAAGCGGGTGGTTACTGTCACTCTTGAGCAGTGGGATGGGTGTGTGCGTGTGTGAACATCAAGGCTTTGCCCTTAGATCGGACTATATGAGCTCTCAGCTCTCTTCCGAAAAGGTAAAATGCTGATGATCACAACTATCACGTGATCCTGACCGACCCGGTGAATTACACTTCCTTTTCTTCTCTTTGTTTTTCCTTGAATCGGCCGGAAACAGGAGTGTAAGGATGAAGCGATATTGCGTGGAGTGGTTAGGTCTCCCCCAGCAGCAATCTCCGTTGTAAAGGGAAAAAAAAAAAAAAAAGATTATAAAACCTCGAAGTAAATCTGGCCATCGTCAACTCTGATAACTAGAAATATGTCGGTAAAGAATAGTTATATCCCACTGAATTACAACAACAACAACAACAACAACAACAACAACAGTAGTAGTAGTAGTAGTAGTAGTAATAATAATAATCATGGTTGTACGTGGTGGCGACCATCATCCATTCACTTGATGTAGTGTTGCCTACTTCTTCCTTCACCTTCATCATTCTTTCTCTGTGTCTGACCTCTTCTCTTCCTATTTCTCCCATTTTTTCTGTCCTTTTTTATTACTCTTCTTTCCTTTTCAGGTAGCTTTACACAGAGTGACAAGCCAAATGGTCCTCTGAAAGTCAAGAAACAATTTACGACGCTTGGTGGTAACCATACAACCAACCCATACGTGTTCCCTACGTGTCAACAAGTGGGGGAGTGGAGGGTTAGTGCCCCTCCCCATAAAGCAACTAACGCAGAGTCAAAATGGCCACCCCTTACGGGATTGTGGCGTCTGGCTATAGATAAATAACTATAGAAATAATAATAATAATAATAATAATAATAATAAAACAATAACAATAAAAATAATAAATAATTATAATAATAATAATTAATAATAATAATAATAATAATAATAATAGATAATTATGTTAATAATAATAAATAATAATAATAATAATGATGATAATAATAATAATACCGTAATTATCATCATCATCATCATCCGCACCTCCTTTCCCACCCTAGGGCAGGGTGAGGAGTAGCACTTCCAGACAGCCTAAGTCTGCCCAGTCCAATGGACCACGCTTCCATTCACTCATCATTCAAACCCCCAGAATCCTGGCTCTATCTGATACGCCAAAAACATTCACCACATTCTGTAGTTTCACATAAATGTATTCGATGAGTCAATCTGGACACTGTCACGTTAAAAAAAGGGTGCCAAATCCCTGATCATGCACTTCTTCTCGTAACATTCATCCAGCCAGCTCGATCTCTTGTCAGTTCCCTAGCCTCACCGACTTCCATACCTCTCATCCTCACACACACATCCACCATATCTCTCCACCTTCTCCTTGGCCTACCTCGCCTCCTTCCTTCTTCAAATTCGCTCAGATTTACCTTTTTCACCACTCTATTGTTATCCATTCTCTCCACATGACCATACCATCTCAGTACGCTCTCTTCGATTCTGATGTCCACAGACTTCCTCACTCCACATATTTCACGAATCACATAATTTCGTATCCTATCCACTCTATCTATTCCACAAACATTCCTCAGCAGTCCCATCTCCATTGCTCTTACTCTTGACTTTTCATATTCATGCCACACCATAGTCTCACATCCATATGTTAAAGTTGGAACTAACACTCCTTCATGAGAGCCTCGTGCAGCTGAAACACTCAAGCCTCTGTTTCTTATAATAATAATAATAATAATAATAATAATAAACTGCAGTCGCTCATAAAGAAAGTGTAGCTATTTTCTTCTTTATGAGGGTAATGGTATTTTCAGCTGCGCGCGTGTAAAAATATGAATGAATTATGCGACGCTCTTTTTGTTCGAAATGAGTAGAGGAAAAAAATTATGAATACATTATTTTCAGAGTCATTAAATATTTTTCATACCTTGAATAAAATACTGAACTTGTAAACAGAAAGTGAGAAAATATTTGGAAGCAATTAATCAATTCTCGTACTGCAGTGCTGTCACGAGTCGGCTCGTGACATTAACTTTTGTGGGAAACCCCGGACTCTAGTGGAGTCCCAGTGTTTATCGTTCAGTTTAACCGCTAAGTATTCACCTGGTCGGGAGTGTTTTTCAGGCAATTTTTCAATGTGTCATAAATGATCGTCTTTGTGCGAGACATTAGCACTTCTGCTGAGCAATTTATTATGAGCGTGTTTCGCTCATTCTAGCCATTAGCAATGCGGCCACAACATTTGCCTCTTTCCCACGATTTGAAGTCAGTCAAGATTTGTGCACCGTGGAAGCAGGTTGTGTGTGGCAGTGTCCTTCCTCAGCAATGACACCCTGTTCCTGCTGCCGCCATTGAATTCCATAGGCTCAGCGTGTGCAGAGTCCTTCCTCAGTAACGACACCCAGTCATCCACTTTGTCCACTTTTCTGACCAGTATTTCTTTTCGTTTTCCTAGGCTTAAGACAGGGGTCGGCAACCTTTTCAGTGCGAGGGCCAGAGAATGCTTCTAGGAGTAGCCTGCGGGCCGGAGTTCCAAAGAGAACCCAAAAGTGACAGTGTACAAAAATTTTATAGAAAGGCAGGCAAACCAGTGACTAGATTACAAGAAATTTATTGAAAAACATGCAAATCATTGACTGCCGAAAACAGTTGGTGACAATATATATATATATATATATATATATATATATATATTTATATATATATATATATATATATATATATATATATATAGAAAAGCAGGCAAACCAGTGACTAGATTACAAGAAATTTATTGAAATACATGCAAATCAGTGACTACAGAAAACAGTTTGTGACAATATACAAAAATTTTATAGAAAAGTAGGCAAACCAGTGACTAGATTACAAGAAATTTATTGAAAAACATGCAAATCATTGACTGCCGAAAACAGTTTGTGACAATATACAAAAAAAAAATATATATATATATATATATATATAGAAAAGCAGGCAAACCAGTGACTAGATTACAAGAAATTTATTGAAATACATGCAAATCAGTGACTGCAGAAAACAGTTGTGACAATATACAAAAATGATGCAGAAAAGCAAGCAAACCAGTGACTAGATTACTAGAAACTGATTGAAAAACATGCAAATCAGTGACTGCGGAAAACAGTTTTATCAAGAGACATGCAAATTAGTGGGATGGTTGGTGCTGTTTGCCATGGAGAAGTGATTCAATGTCTGGATCGATTGATGAGGTAGACAAGAGCAGAATGTCATTGAGGTGGCGGTCACTTAACTGGGAGCGAATACTAGACTTTGTATATTTCATTTTTGAAAAGAGTTGCTCACAACAGTAAGTGCTGCCAAACATAGCAACGATGCGTTTTACATGCTCGATGTAATTTGGAAATTTGTCAGAAGAGAGGACGAGGTCACGGAAGAAGGACAGTGGAGAAGTGGTACGGTACTTTGCCTTCAGTTCGTCATTACACCGAAGCTCCACCAACTCCATCTGCAGGGTGGCAGGGGCTTCGTCCACAGGGAAGTCAAAGGAGGCGCCGACTTACTCATTTAGTTGGCTAGGCTGTTGCGGGCTGGATTGTTATATAAATATCAAGCAGGGTGACGGGCCATGAGTTCAGACTCTGCGGGCCGGATCTGGCCCGCGGGCCGGAGGTTGCCGACCCTTGGCTTAAGAGTTAGCTTTTGAGTGAGCGAGTGAGTGCGATCTTATTTTGAGTTCATTTTGAAATGTAACGTAAATTTATTTCTTTGTAATCAATAAATTTAACAGTTCTTTTTCTCGAGCTTAATGTAATGTAAACTCGTGTTTTATTTTTCATATTAAGCTTATTTGACTTATAGCTCCTAGTTTGCATAAACGCTTTGCTATTCATAACTGGTATTTAGGTCAGTCTTTTTGTATTATGCTTAAAATCCGTTGTGCAACCAGGAGTTAATGCATCAGCGAGAACCTGTTATTATTAATAGCATTAGTTATTGATTGTCAGGGGTGAAGTCACTTTCTCCAGAGGCTAACAGTACTAACAAACAGCAATTGTGAGGAATTAGTCTCTGCTGTGTACGGTACTGTTGAGAAAGTTTATAAATTTTCGTCCTTAGAGAATCGGCGAAGCAAGCCTGCATAAAGTAATCATTGCTTGATTTTCACAAGACAATTCATTGTCCTGCTCTCAGTATTATTGAATAATTATCCTTTAATAATATATACTTGAAAAACCCCGTGACAAGTGCAAAGCCAAAATTTTACAAAAGAGATAGTCTTATAGCACTGAGAATTTTTCCTTAATTTCCAACTTAATGGCGTCAGACAATTATATGGAGCCTTGGGGACCCTTTCAGAGTGAAGGGGTTAAAAAAATCTCCTTCATCCCCTTCAATACGTCTCTCTCTCTCTCTCTCTCTCTCTCTCTCTCTCTCTCTCTCTCTCTATTTTTTGCTACTGTCAAACGATTTTATTCAGCACTGAACGTATACTTAAAGGCAATGAAGGGATAAGAAATTCTGAGATATCCGCCCAAATACAAGAACGTCTATTATTGTATTCTTACCTAAGCAAAACGGAGATAATCAGCCTTTTTAATAGTGCCCCAAGACTGTCGAGGGTTGGAACAATTTCCATTAACCCATTCAATATGCTGGCTGTCTGCAATTACTGTAGTTTCTTGCTGAAGTCAAGCGATATTAATTAGTTTTGGAAACACTGAAGCACTTAATACCATCACTACGAGGGGTCAGTCATAGGTATATAAATCGTCTTCCGACAGGAAGAATACACCCCTAAACAAAAGCAAACGTATGAAGTGTTTCGGGTAAATCTTCCTAACCATTTCACAACGAGGGCTTTCCTAGACTGAATATAGCTGTTTGACAGAAAAAAATCCACTGTAGTAGTAATGGGTGTTAAATCCCGTAAAACAATGCGGTAAAGCACTCGTAAGTGTACATGAATTACTCTTCAGTGTTCGTCTAACGGGTGATCAGTGTCACTTGCCACCCGCCTCCCGACCCTACAGTGCCAGGGTTAGAATTCTGGAGCGGGCATCTGGCACCACTCAACTCAGGTGTACATCCATCATTTTGGGGCTGTTAAAAAAATGAGTAGCAAGGGTAACACCAAGGTAAGGTAGCCAAGTGAATTTATGTGATACAGTGGTTTTGTATTCCAGTAAACTGGGTGATTAACCCCCCCACAAGAGCTAAGCACTGCGACTAAGGGCCTCATCGCGTCTGGCCCCAGCTTTACCCTCTCCCTGCAGTACTCGCCCTTGTACTGACAATCATCCCTATGGGCTACACCAAAAACCATGTCGCGGTAACTCGATCTGATTCAAATTACCCGAATGATGAATCCAGACTGAGGAAAATGAAAACCTTGGCCAGGCCGATATGACAACAAAATGCGGGTTAGAGGTGATGGATTCCCAGCAAGAGGCTAAGGGGGGTTGAGGAGGGGAGGTAGGAGGTGATGCATTCCCAGCAACAGGCTTGGGGGGTTGGGGAGGAGGGGTAGGAGGTGATGCATTCCCAGCAACAGGCTTGGGGGGTTGGGGAGGAGGGGTAGGAGGTGATGCATTCCCAGCAATAGGCTTGGGGGGATTGGGAAAAGGAGTAGGAGGTGAAGGATTCCTAGCAACATGCTTGTGAGTTGGGGAAGAGGGTAGGAGAGGGGGGACGTTGAGATGGATGCGGAGGCAGCAGAAAGAGAGAGGCTCAAAGTTTTTGAGTCGGGTGGAATGATTTGTGAGACGAGGGCGGGGGGTAGAGGTAACCTGCACCACACCGTGCATTCACATACACACAGCTACCCACCCGTGCCAGGCTGTGTATGATACCACTTCCACTGAAGGGGTACATTTTCATAAATGCGCTTCTTGTAAAGGACACTTATGATACTACCTTTTTCCTTCCTGGATCTTATCTGCTCTCGGCGGTCATCATCATCATAATCATCATCTGCCTCCTACGTCCACATTCCAGTTCCCCAGGCTGACACTGAGGGCTGTCCTCTCGTCAAGTTACTGTAGGAGGTTCGCTAACTCCAATGCCTTACAGTTATTTAAAAAAAAAAAAAATACACTTCACCATTGTCTTCCTTGTTATTTATGCAGTCAAAGTCACCATTAAAAGGTATAAATAACATGCATGAGACCAAGAAGGTGAGATATGCAAACTATATTATTAAAGGAAGAGGTGAACGTCTTCAGCCAATCTAGCCACGGTCAACAGGTTACCCTCCTCTGTTACCCACTGGAATGAAATGAAAGCAACCACAGAGACAAGAATATTCATGAAAGACAATGTTGTCACCTACCAAAACTATTACCTCCAACTTCGCAACTATGACTATTCTAAATATTATTCTGCCAAGATCACTGGCCGATGGTACCATTAAGTTTGGTGGCGATAGGGTTCAGGTCTGTTGTATGTGAATAAAAATCTTAACTGTTGCCAAGTAGTATTTGTACTGGTTGGTGGCAAACAGACCAGTGAACCTGATCAGTTCAACCAAACACTACACTTACTCACCCCCACACCTAAAGAAATAGGAAAATTAGGCTTTAGTTAAAATTTTTTCTTTTTAACCGTGCTACGATGTCTTTTTTTTTTTTTATTCTGGATACGTCAAAACAATCTTCCTCATATCCGAAAGGATCTCTCAACAAGAAGGTACGATTTATTTTACCTCCCTGAACTACATTCGTATAAGGCCTCCCCTACGCTGAATGAATTCGTCTGGCAAGAGCAAGAGTTTAAATCAGCGCTACCGTAGCGAAGCAATAAAATTTGTTACGGTACCTTAATGTTAAACGGGAGAAAATTGTATTTCTCAAACGCAGAGAAGATCCAGGCTGCCTAGAACAATGCCATCCATCCTTCACTCATTGTGCCAATACCTGCAGGAGAAAAATAATGTCACATGAGAACAATAATTTCTACCGTCTCTCCCTCCTGCCACTCATTCACCTCCTCCACTCCCCTCCACCTTTCTCTGATCTTATGCACTGCTGAAGTCCAGCAAGTCAGATAGCATCAGATATCAGTGATCCATAAAAAATCTGTTTACACATGACTCCCAGTGCGTAAAAGATGACCAGCAAAAATATTAAGCCCTTTTAGTGGGACAGCGACAATATGAATTCTTTTTCAGCAGACACAAGTTATCAAGTCACAAATCACATGAGTCAAGGTGATACTGATAATTACGATCGTGTATGAATCCTCCGCACTTATTTTTTTTCATTTTTCCTTGTCGGTTTCTGCTGAAAAAATTGGTGGGTGAGGAAGTCTTCATCCTTTATTATTCATATTTTTATTTCTAAGTTTAAATATCATAATCTTCCTCATAATAAAGCCTTGAAAGACCCAGCGGATATGTTACTGATTGTTTTCCTTGAACTCCTTTGTCTTCTCTCCCTCTGCGTTCCCTGTACCTCTCTTGTCTTTTTCCAGCCACTCTCTTCCTTCCCCTGCCTGCCTTCTGCTTCACAGTACCTGCCTCCGGATATCCTAACAGCTTTCCCTTTCCCTACTCCCGTCTCATCTTCTTATCTTACCCATCCATTCCTCTTCCCTCCCGTCTTTCCTCTCCTCGTCCTACTCCCTCGCTCCTTCTGCTTCACCTACCTTCCCTCTCTCCTTCCCCGTCTCTCCCCACGACTCTGCTAGCTTCCCTACTTGCCTTATCTTACCTTCTGCTTCATCCCCTTGCCTCTCCATTCCTCATCCTTCCTCCTTCCTAATTTTCCCCCCAACTCCTGCCTCCCACCACACCTTCTTCTCTTCCATTTTGCCTCTACATCCTTGTCTTACCTTTCCCTCTGCCTCTCCACATCCGCCCCCCCCCCTCCACCTCCTTGCCTCTATTCCTTGCCTGTCAATAAGTTGACACTGCCCCTAAATCTTCAATCACCGTCCCCTATCTACATACCATTCTTCCCTACTCCTTACCCCCACCCTCCTATCCACAACCTATTCCCGACCTCCTTCGAGACGATTAAATAGTCTCTCTCTCTCTCTCTCTCTCTCTCTCTCTCTCTCTAGTATGTTGGGTGTCTTTAAAATATTGATACTCCTCGGATAATTCTTTTTACTGGATTAAGAGAGAAGCCTTTTAATGAAGAGGTTACTTCCCCATATTATCTTTCCCCTCTCTCCTTGACGACCATCCACCCCTACACGTTACCCGATATAACCATCCCTGCCCTTCTTCAAACAACACTTTCTGCCACTCTTTTACAACTTTCCCTCCGCTTCTTCGCCACCTCCAGCTCTCCATCATACTGGCCATATCGTTCTCCTTCTCCCCTTACCTGCAATTAAATCACCTTTTCCCCAGCCCTTCGTGCCAATTCATAATTTATCAAGCAGCTCCTTCCCTTTTTTCTTCAACACTTCACTTTCGATCAACCACTGCTTAATTCACGTCTCCTTCATTCCATGAATAACACCTCAAAGGAAAGCATTAATGAAACTCAGCGGAATTTCCCTAGATTTTCAGAATCACGTTAGCTGTGAGGAACTGTTAGGAGTATCTTCATTAAAACTTCAAATAGTCTATTAGGCTGGTCTACGAAGAGATCTCCAATCATACAGCATCTTCAAAACGCACACTGGGCTAATTAAGTGATAATATTTCATGCTAAGAGTCTGGCATGGGCCACAATAAATATCCCCTTCCATGTCAATTCATATATAAGGCCAAACTCCAGCAACAAGTCTGGAAAGTCCGTTAAGTTCCGTTATTCATCTTTCTACGCAATTTATTTTGCCTATTACACCGTACAATCCTCTTGTGTCATTCAAATAATTCAAATACTCTGCTTAAATAACTAGCCTTATCCAAAAATAAATCGCTTAGGAAGTGGTGCATCACCACGTAGAGTCGATTTTCCCTGGTGTCCTTAGGAAATCACCAATAAGATACGGGCAACAGACGCGCGTACACAGTGACAAGTTTTTCCCTACGACAGAGCAGTGTCTCCTGAGCCCCACTGTACTACTGAACAGTCCTACACTCCCATTTGTTGTATCGATACCCGTACTCACCTCACCTCACCTCACACCATCTCTCAACCTCATCTCACGACATCTTCACCTCACCTTATTACCCCACACCCTAATCTCACCTTATCGTTCCTCCACGTCATCATCCCTCCACCTCACCGTACCACCCCTTCACCTCATCTTCCTGCTTTCCTGTTCTTGTCACTGAATCATAAACATAGTTACGTTTATCTACCGTATGACAAACAGCCTCGAAGGACCCATAGGTTTGTTGCTGCTTGCTCTCCTTTGTACACCTTACCTCCCCACCTAACCACCCTTTCTCAACCTCATCTGAACATCCCTCAATCTCATCTCAGCACCTCTCCATTCCACTCCAGCACCAATCCGCCTCACCTGAACATCCCTTCACTTCCACCTAATTACTCCGTCTTCCATCCCAGTTCATTCCACCGTTTTTCACCCCTCCACCTCACCCCAACCCCTTCATCCTATCTCTTTCCACCTCTTTTCACTCCACCTCACCTGCCCACAATACGCCAAACCACATTCCTGCTCACCAAATTTTTCACATCTCGTGACAGACTCTCTACACTTCTGTCAGCAGCACAACTGTCTCCGCCAACAATATGTACAGTCGCGTTGTACAGTTCCTTTCCACCGTCTGTAGCTTTGTCAACAATATGTCACCTGGCTAAAGAAATCAACTGAATTCAAGTGGGCTGTAAGGGTTGATATATCACTTCAATAATTTGCTAAGTGAAAAGTAACATGAGCTTACCGAAGACTTCCATAACTGAAGTACTACCTGAGCAGCGTCGAACCACACGTTCCGACCTTTACATCTCTCTCTCTCTCTCTCTCTCTCTCTCTCTCTCTCTCTCCCCTGCTCATTCTTCCTTAGCTTGTAAATCTTTCTTCTACATGCATTTAGCTGCCGAATGCTTTTATTTCAGTTTCATAAGGAATCTTCCTAATGTTGAGAAGGACCTGAACAACCCTTGAAAGAATTTATACTTTTTTCCCTATAAACACTTAAACTGCCGACGTCCAAGTTGTGGCGTCAATAAAGGTAAGTAAAATAATAGTATTATTTCTGAAGATCTACTCACATATCTTGATGTCAAGATCGAGATCATGTTTGTTTTATTTTGTATGTTAGTGACCTGCTTAGCTTTTATATCTTATTTCGTATGACTCTCAGATCCTTCTCACAATCCGTCCCACTGATATTTTCATTATCTTATTCATAATAGGCTGTGTTGATAAGTTTGCTCACATTATGTACTTAATCTTTTTATACATTAAGTTTCATTTCCTACGCCTTGAAATGCCTTTGACCACCTGAAGAACATGCCTAGATCCTACGAAGACTGAAATAATCCTTAGCTGTGTTCATAATTCTACATATTTTAGTGTCATCAGCAAGTTTACCACTACTACTATTCACATCTGAATCTAGAACCATTAATGTAAAAAATAAACAACAGGGGACGAAAAGTGAACCCTGAGGCACACCATTAAATACTAAACGCCAACATGACATGACTTCATATTTCACACTAACCCTCTGCCTCCTCCTCGTAAGACATGATCTTATCCATTTTAAGTTATCTCCTATGATATCCAGGAGAGAGAGAGAGAGAGAGAGAGAGAGAGAGAGAGAGAGAGAGAGAGAGAGAGAGAGAGAGAGAGAGAGAGAGAGAGAGAGAGAGAGAGAGAGAGAGAAATATCTATTTAAAAAAGGCTTTTGGGGCACTCAGTGATTTGAATGACCTCTGTGACATCGTCTGTGACCTTACTGACCACTCTGACCTAGTGTAACACCTGACGTGTGACCCGACGTATTTAGTTTACTGACCAGTAAGACCACGTTTGACCCCTCCTTCTGACTCCTATTCTCATCCCTGATTCCCACGATCCTGTGTGACCCCTCATACTGACCCTACTGTCCTCTGCAACCGACCATATGTGACCCCATGACCTGTAACCCTGTGCGGCTCAGATTATTGACCTAGTAGCTCCTGTGGATTCAGCCGTGTGACCTGGTATGAGTCCTCCTACTGACCTTACTGATCCCTGTGACTTTCCCCCCCCCTCCTCACCTCTATGACCCCCTCCAACCCGTGCAATCATTCATTCAGTTTTACTGGCACAATCAGGACGTTGATGGCACAGCACCTCCATTATCAGAAGATTACACCTGGTTCGTAAATATTTTATATACAGTCATTTGGCCTCATCCGCTTGCTCGCTCGGTCGCTCACTCACTCACTCGTTCATTCACTCACTCACTAATTTCCATATTCTATCTTACTTTATCATCTCCTTAAACAGTCACAGCCTCATTGGTTTTTATTCTCAATCACCCACTCATTAACTCACATTTCTTTCTCTCACTTGCTTTCACTCGTTCAGTCACACACTTATTCATACACGTCAAAACTGTCACTCTCTCTTAATCACCCATTCTCACAGTGAATTGCTTTTGTTCATCCATTCACTAATCTACTGACACACATTCTCACTTCCACTCACTGTCTTATCCAATCATACACTTGTTTACTGATTCACCCACTCATATATACATTCTCTTACCCTTCCGTTCACTAATACCTCCATTTACAAAATCTATCACTTGCATTCACTCCTTCTTTCACTCACCTACTGGCACACTTCTTCATTCATATTTACTCACTCATTTGCTTATTCTGACTCTCACTTGCTTTTACTGGTTTATACTCTCGCTTATTTTCATTTACACTCATTTTTATACATGCAAGCACTCTCACTTGCTTTCGTTTTCTCACTCATTCAGTCATTCATGCACTCACTCTCACTCTCGTTCAATTTCTATCCACCCAATAACGCTCTCGTTTACTTATTGTCATTCACATATTCAAACTTCCACTTACTTATTCACCCTTCTGTCAACACACTCACTTTCATCCTTACTCCTTCACACACACTTTCACGTTCTCACTCGCTCATTCATTCCGACATTTTTGCTCACTCTCACTTGCTGATTCACCAGCTCAGTTTCTCAAAAACACAATTTTTCAATAATTCATTAATGAATCCTACTCATTTTCTCAATCAAGCATTCACCGAACGAATCACGCAATTTCTCACTCGCTCATTAAAGGCTCCTTCACTCAATTTCTCACTCACTCACTCCTTAACTACCTCCTTCACTCAATCTCTCATTCACTCATTAACCCGCTTCTTCACTCAGTTTCTGACTCACTTTTCAACCAACACACTCACTTAGTTGCTCACTCACACTCACTCCCTAACTAATTATCTCACTACTCGGCTCAATTTTAACTCAATAACCAAACCACTCATTCAGTCGGCCTCATTCAGTAACCAACTCCCCTCCCTCACTCATTAATCTTCTCCCTGGCTCAGTTGCTCACACTAATTAACCAGTTCTGTGGCTCATTTCTCATTCGCTCACTTTCATTCGTCTCTCAGAGCTCATTTCCAGTCTTTTCCCAAGAACCTATTAAATTCTTATCTCTCAGCCATTTCATCTTTCTTGCGCTCTGCACACTTCTCCCCAGTCTCTCTCTCTCTCTCTCTCTCTCTCTCTCTCTCTCTCTCTCTCTCTCTCTCTCTCTCTCTCTCCAGATACAGTGTAACTCCCGTAGCTTCATATCGTGTATACAGAATAATTCATAGCAATGGATATAGCGTTCGAAAGAAGGTATCAAACCAGCAAAGCATTAGCCACCAGATCATACAGAAATGAATGTGCTATTTGCGTGCTTGGCATACATCGTATCCGAGGTTACCGCCTTAGGATTTTCGTACACGTTTTGACAGTGACAACCACCGCTAGCATTTTAAGAATGGTATGATGACAAACTTTATAGGCTTAACTGTCCAGTGTATACAACACCCCACGAACAACTGATGTTCCGGTAAAGTATATACAGTATGTATCTTAGTATCGCTATAATATTAACCACATCAGTGACACATGAATGTAGTAGTGCATGGATTATAAAAATGAGAATAGTGTAGCACCAGTTTGACGAAGATGATAACATCACAGAGAGGGTGATCGGTAGGAATATTTGTTTATATTAGGATAGGTTTTTGCCTCAGACGGTCCTCGATTTGCATATAATGTGAGGAATATGTTGCCTACGCAACTGTTTCACCTTGGACAATTCGAGCATCGAATGAGGAGTGCTCATATTCAAAGTGGCTTCGGGTTCTTTCGCAAAACTTTTTAGATGGCGATTTATTCCTCACATTACTCATCAACACCTTCGCTTATGATTTTTGTGAAAGCTATGTTGATACTTAAATTCTCTATGTAACGTAAAAGGCAATAATAATTAATAAGCAAAAAACAAATTGCTTGGTAAGCGGTGCTATGAAGCCTCCGATGCCACTATGAATATGGACCTAAGGCTCAGCAGATCAGGGTTACCAGCCAGGCACATTAACTCAAGTTTATTTTCAAATCTCTCGTCTGGTGCGTCAGATTTTTATCACGCTAAAAGAATGCCCCCCCCCCCCTTTTTTTTTTTCTTTTAGTGGATGTACACAGATTACATGCTATGGTTCTGTTCTGTGATTTTTAATGATTATTTTTCCACTGTGATCATTTAATGCAGTGCGTGTGGATGATGAACTGAGTGAATTTCTCAGTCTGAATGTTGGATTGAAACAGAGATATGTCATGTATCCATAGATGTTCAATCTGTATATGAATGGGGTTGTAAAAGAGATACAAAGTAGAGTAGTGGATGTTGGAGCGACCCTAATGACAGAGGGCAGTGTTTGGAAACTTCCTCAACTGATGTTTGCAGATGATACTGTACTGTTAAGTGAAGAAGAAGGGCAACTGCAAGGTTTGGTAAATGAGTCTGGGAGAGTTTGTAAGAAACAGAATCTAAGGGTGAACGCAGGGAAGAGTAAAGTTATGGTCCTCGAAAGAAAAGAAGTCACTGAATGAACAGTAAGGTTGGATGATGCGGAAATGGAATGTGAATGCATTTAAGTACTTGGGTGGTGTGATAAGTAAGGATGAAAGTTTGGAAGATATAGTGCTGGAAAGGGTACAACAGGAGAGAAAGGTTGCTGGGTCTTTGAAAGCAATGATAAGAAATAGGGATGTGGAAATGGAGTAAAAATTCGCTACATGATAATACTGTGATAGCAACTCTAATGTATGGAAGCGAAGCTTGGACCTTGCTGGAAGGACACAAGTCAAGAGTTAAAGTAGTGGAAATGAGTTATTTGACGGGTGCACGTGGAGGTACAGTTATCTCCACTTCAAACGAGTACAGCGAGAGCTGTGTTTGGTGAAATGTGGCACCACTGTGTTTGTTTACATCGTAGTAAGAGTAAGTGAATGGGCAGACCCGGAGAGCTTGCCCTCTGCTACAGTATCTAGTACCCACAAAAACAATGTTCTATCAAGTCATACTCTGTCTGCAGATACAAGTGTTTGCCACGAAGTATAATGGAAGGTAAAGAGAAAAACAAATAATAATGCCATATGCTCCCATTGTTTCTCTGACAGGAGATGACTGTGAGGCGAGGTGGAACGGAGGGGAGAGGGGACAGGTGGTGGGGGCGCATGTATCGAAACTTCGTCGTGTGTCGTTTAGAAAGAGGAAGGGTGTGATTATACAGATGTTCTGAGGTGATCTGTAACTCCGTATGTAATAACGTGTAATGGATGAATGTTGAAGTCTTAATGTTCGTCATACGATGTGGTGAACAACTGTAGTTGAGCATAAATGATGGAAGGTGTGATGTTTGGTGTCTCGAAACGTGGTTCACCTGGGTCTAGTGAGAGTACAACTCAACTGCTGTAACATTTTTGTGGATGAACCAGGGTGGCCGTAAATGATTTATGATTAAGCATGTGACAACGGTCATGCCATATTGTGTATCATCCTGTCTGTTTTATTGTGAGGAAAAACTATAATTATATTCGCTAACCATGGTCTAAGTAGATGTCCTGTTGCAGATGATTATAGCTACTTTCGGTGTTGGACAGCTACTGATTTATAATGCGAAAATGTTGTGCAGTCATCATACTGATGGATCACGCAGAATTAATGAGATACTGTATTTGCATAATGAATGCATTGTATTAAAATAATTGAATTAACCCGCGCCGTCCCGGCGACGTGAATTAACGTCCGCACATGATGTGCACTCATGTCCCAGCGACGTGAATTAACGCGGCAACATTGCAAGGTCCCTAATTTGCACAATTTTCAATTTTCGCGAGTGACCTCGCGAGTGATTTTTGGCACGTATACACGGGACACCTTCCTCTATTCCTCTACAAGATGCCAAGCAGGGACAATGCCTTACACCGCATAGCCTCTCCCCCCCCTGCACGCCATTGTCTCGGCAATTCACCTGTTACCAGTGACCTGGCCAATAAAGACATTCAGGGCCAATCAATGACAATGTGGAGGACAAAGTTTACATACCATTAGAGGAAGAAACAGTCAGAAATGATGATCAGGTAATGTGGGAAAAAAAAGGTCATGAATGGTGATGAGTTAGTGAGTGAAACAATGCTTATAATGCCTATATTACTGTTTGAAAGCCATTATACTCTTGTACTACATATAAATTCGTACCAAGTAAATAAATAAATACTGTTTATGAGTGGATAAAATAGTTACCCTCCCATAGATCTCGTTTTCTTTGGTGCCAGCCCGTTAGAAAACCCAGTCAGGTAAGGAAGTACTCGTACCTAGATCGAGTATTTTAAACCTCAGGTGAGCGATTTCTCTATGAATTTTCGATGTTTCTCACCAAAAGCGGATGTTTGAGCCAAAAAAAAAAAAGGTCCATAAATGTCGGGACTGGGGCGTACCACTGCCCAGAAAACGTCGGGATGGGGCAGGTTAACGGTGTTAAGGATGTTCAGTCCACAGATGATGTAGTTTTCTTCGAGGTGCTATTTCATTAGTCTGGATAGTTGTGAAACAACATCCACAATCACTGATCATCGTTTTTTATATTCTGTTTATAACATTCATACATTAGCTTCCATACAGGTATTAAACATTCAGGCCCTCTTTAGCTCCATACGTATTATACTATTTAATCGTGTGTCTACACTCATACTGCGTTCATCCAGAGGGAGCAGTATTTCCCATACCAAAACCAAACATCACATATGTTGGTGATGACCCTACTACTCCCACCTGCACACCTCCTCACTCACTCCTTCTCCACAACAGTCCACGTTCACACACACCTTGCCACCAAGCAGTGTGGTCAAGCCCCCCCACCCTCTCTATTCCTGCAACATTTCATTCCTCTCCTACTACCCCGTCCCACTGACCAACCTCTCCTGAAGTATGTCCCTTTACCCACCAAATATTCTATTCTATTTCTAACTGTCTTGGGAATATCGTTTTCAATGTTCAGCGTTATCGGACACAGCATCACAGATATCCGTACTGTCAAAACCTATTGCCGAACTTGAGATTATTATGAATCTCATATGATGGCTCTGAACAACTATACCATAACGAAGTTTCGCTTCAATCTACAGCCACCATCACCACAGAGCCTGGTAACCATTACGCCTGATGATTTTTTAGGTCCTGCTTCCCTTTTTCCTACGATTGATATACTATGTGTGTCCATTGCCAGTCATGAAATTGCAAGGATAGTATCGGGCCAGTATTCACTCTTACTGAGGCATTTCGTTGGTGTGGTTTTGCTAGGAAATTGAGTAGTCTAGCATTGTTTGTGTAGGGGTCCAGTAATGCAACTGGCCAACTGAAATCCATGTTAACACAGTCGATGACGTCAGCAACGTCGGTGTGTAATACATTGACATATAACGAACTGCAACACTGGGCGACAATATGCACGTCTGTCCGTTTTCTGCCATTATAACACAAGGTTTTAGTACGTGGCCACGGCTACACAAAGTATATCGGTGTGTGGTGGTACTGGGAGAGTGTAAAACTGCATATAGTCTACGTCTGTTTATTCAGAGATTCTGGTAATACACTTCACCGATTTATTCACACTCGTGCCAAGATAGCAGCCAAAGTCGCGCTTTTGGTGACTGTACTGACTGACCATTGAACACTCTTTCACCTCCAAGCAGTCTGAATGAGGTCCTGTTTTCAAGCAATAGAAACATTAAGTAATGCAGTAAACAATGCAATATTACATGTAAAATAAGGAGTGTTTTATGCACAGTCATCATGCAGGCTTATACAGTATAACACAGCCCGGGATAAGTTGGACCTACGGTAGGATAAAGGTTGAGTGAAGCTGGAGCGTCCAAGTAAACCTAAGCAACACTGGTGTACCAGCACCTGGATGGTAAAACCCAACCACCGCGCTTTACGCAAAATACTCCCGGGTTCTGAAGCTACCCTACGTCATTCAGAAGATATTTTACGCAAGGTCATTGATATGGCTGCAATCTCGTCGTAGTGATGTGATATGATAAGGAACTCAATATCAGGTCTCATTACCCATTATACGAGAAAGGGCCGCAATTTTGAGAGAGAGAGAGAGAGAGAGAGAGAGAGAGAGAGAGAGAGACAGACAGACAGACAGACAGTGACTGGAGCATTCATGGTGTCATTACAAGTTGCTACAATACGACATGATAGACATAGAGAAGGCTAGGGTGGTCCTTGTCTCTCTGGGTGTCCTTCTGCAGTGACGGTAGCCTAGGGTGGTCCTTGTCTCTCTGGGTGTCCTTCTGCAGTGACGGTAGCCTCATATCACCCACAAGTGACAATGTATGAATAACAAGCCTCCTTGTTTTCAGGCTATTGGAGAGAGAGAGAAACTCTCTCTCTCTCTCTCTCTCTCCAGAAGCATTATTATATTTAATCGTGTGTCTACGTTCACACTCCGTTCATGCAGAGGGAGCAGTATTTCCCATACCAACACCAAACATCACATATGTTGGTGATGACCCTACTACTCCCACCTGCACACCTCCTCACTCACTCCTTCTCCACAACAGTCCACTTCCACACACACCTTGCCACCAAGCAGGGTATCAAGCCCTTCCACCGTCTCTATTCCTGCAACATTTCCTTCCTCTCCTAATACCCCGTCCCACTGACTAACCTATCCCAGGTATGCCCCCTTACCCACCAAATATCCTAATCTATTTCTAACTGTCTTGGGAATATCGTTTTCAATGTTCAGCGTTATCGGACACAGCATCACAGATATCCGTACTGTCAAAACCTATTGTCGAACCTGAGATTATTATGAACCTCGTATGATGGCTCTGAACAACTATACCATAACGAAGTTTCGCTTCTGTCTACAGCCACCATCACCACAGAGCCTGGTAACCATTACGCCTGATGATTTTTTAGGTCCTGCTTCCCTTTTTCCTACGATTGATATACTGTGTGTGTCTATTGTCTGTCATGAAATTGCAAGGATAGTATCAGGCCAGTATTCACTCTTACTGAGGCATTTCGTTGGTGTGGTTTTGCTAGGAAATTGAGTAGTCTAGCATTGTTTGTGTAGGGGTCCAGTAATGCAACTGGCCTATTGAAATCCATGTTAACACAGTAGATGAAGTCAGTAACGTCGGTGTGTAATACACTGACATATAACGAACTGCAACACTGGGCGACAATATGCACGTCTGTCCGTTTTCTGCCATTATAACACAAGGTTTTAGTATGTGGCCACGGCCACACAAAGTATATCGGTGTGTGGTGGTACTGGGAGAGTGTAAAACTGCGTATAGTCTACGTCTGTTTATGCAGAGATTCTGGTAATACACTTCATCGATTTATTCACACTCGTGCCAAGATAGCAACCAAAGTCGCGGTTTTGGTGCCTATACTGACTAACCATTGAACACTCTTTCACCTCCAAGCAGTCTGAATGAGGTCTTGTTTTCAAGCAATAGAAACATTTAGAAATGCAGTGAATAATGTAATTTTTTAATGTAAAGTAATGTTTTATGCACCGTGTCATCATACAGGCTTATATAGTATACAGCCCGGGATAAGTTGGACCTAAGGTAGGAGAGGTTGGTCAGTGAGGCAGAGTATTAGGAGAGAAAGGAAAAGTTGCAGGAATGGAGAGGGTGGAAAGGCTTGATCACCCTGCTTGGTGGCAAGGTGTGTGTGGAAGTGGACTGTTGTGGAGAAGGAGTGAGTGAGGAAGTGTGCAGGTGGGAGTAGTAGGGTCATCACCAACATATGTGATGTTTGGTGTTGGTTTGGGAAATACTGCTCCCTCTGCATGAACGGAGTGTGAGCGTAGACACACGATTAAATATAATAATGCTTCTGGAGAGAGAGAGAGAGAGAGAGAGCTCTCTTTCGTTTAATATATATATATAGATAGATAGATAGATAGAATGATAGATAGATAGATATAGATATTGAAATATATAGATATATATTATATATGTATATAGATATATATATATCTATATATATATATATATATATATATATATATATATATATATATATATATACACACAGTAGAGAGAGAGAGAGAGAGAGAGAGAGAGAGTCTTTCTCTCTCTCTCAAAACTGCGGCCCTTCCTCGTATAATGGGTAATGAGACCTGATATTGAGTTCCTTATCATATCGCATCACTACGACGAGATTGCAGCCATATCAATGACCTTGCGTAAAATATCTTCTGAATGACGTAGGGTAGCTTCAGAACCCGGGAGTATTTTGCGTAAAGCGCGGTGGTTGGGTTTTACCATCCAGGTGCTGGTACACCAGTGTTGCTTAGGTTTACTTGGACGCTCCAGCTTCACTCAACCTTTATCCTACCGTAGGTCCAACTTATCCCGGGCTGTGTTATACTGTATAAGCCTGCATGATGACACTGTGCATAAAACACTCCTTATTTTACATGTAATATTGCATTGTTTACTGCATTACTTAATGTTTCTATTGCTTGAAAACAGGACCTCATTCAGATTGCTTGGAGGTGAAAGAGTGTTCAATGGTCAGTCAGTACAGTCACCAAAACCGCGACTTTGGCTGCTATCTTGGCACCAGTGTGAATAAATCGGTGAAGTGTATTACCAGACTTTCTGTATAAACAGACGTAGACTATACGCACACTCTCCCAGTAGCACCACACTACCGATATATTTTGTGTAGCCGTGGCCATATACTAAAACCTTTTGTTATAATGCCAGACAACGGACTGACATGCATGGTAAAAGAAATATTGCTTCCTCTGGAATAACAGTGTGTGAGTGTAGACACACGATTAAATAGTAAAATTCGTCTGGAGCTAAGAAGGACTTGAATGTGTAATACTTGTATGAAAACTAATGAATGAATTTTTAAAAGAGAGTATAATATACGATGATCAGTGTTTGTGGTGCTGTCACAACTCTTCAGACTAATGAAATAGCACCTCGAAGAAAACTACATCATCTATGGACTGAACATCCGTAACACTGTTATTTCAATTATTTTAATACAATGCATTCATTATGCAAATACAGTATCTCATTAATTCCGCGTGATCCACCAGTATGATGACTGCACAACATTTTCGCATAATAAACCAGTAGCTGTCCAACACCCAAAGTAGCTATAATCATCCGCAACAGGACATCTACTTAGACCATGGTTAGCGAATATAATTATAGTTTTTCCTCACAATAAAACAGACAGGATGATGCACAATATGGCATGACCGTTGTCACATGCTTAATCATAAATCATTTACGGCCACCCTGGTTCATCCACAAAAATATTACAGCAGTTGAGTTGTACTCTCACTAGACCCAGGTGAACCACGTTTCGAGACACCGAACATCACACCTTCCATCATTTATGCTCAACTACAGTTGTTCACCACATCGTATGACGAACATTAAGACTTCAACATTCATCCATTACACGTTATTACATACGGAGTTACAGATCATCTCAGAACATTTGTATAATCACACCCTTCCTCTTTCTAAACGACACACGACGAAGTTTTGATACATGCGCCCCCACCACCTGTCCCCTCTCCCCTCCGTTCCACCTCGCCTCACAGTCATCTCCTGTCAGAGAAACAATGGGAGCATATGGCATTATTATTTGTTTTTCTCTTTACCTTCCATTATACTTCGTGGCAAACACTTATATCTGCAGACAGAGTATGATTTGATAGAACATTGTTTTTGTGGGTACTAGATACTGTAGCGGAGGGGAAACTCTCCGGGTCTGCCCATTCACTTACTCTTACTACGATGTAAACAAACACAGTGGTGCCACATTTCACCAAACACAGCTCTCGCCGTACTCGTTAGAAGTGGAGGTAACTGTACATGGAGAGAGAAACTGACAAATGAGGAAGTGAAGAGAATGGGAGACTAACGGGGAGGGTGTATGTGAGTGAGGAGGAGGGGGGCGAGGGACGGGGAGGTTGAGGATGAGATGAAGGGTTGTAGTGGAGAGGCATATGAAAGAAGATGGTGTGGGTTGGGGGGAGGGCGGTGAAATGGCAGGGGACAGGGCGACATGGAAGCGATTTGTTTGTGGCCACACATTACAGGATTAAGGCGTCTGGCAATACCAAATACGAGGTGCTACCCAAAAGTTCCTGTAATTTGAACAGAGGGAGCCAACCGTTTGCAGGTTTGCCTTTTGCCACGAGGAGGAGTCAGCAACACCCCTTTTGCGTCAGTGTGGCCCCGGCCGTGTCTGTGAGCAGACGTGTTGCTGAACTATGCTTACTCTTGCAACGCAGTGTGTAGGTGGTCTGGCTGTTTTGCAATGGCAGAACTCATGTAACAAAGAACCTGCATCAAGTTCTGCTTCAAGATCAACAAAACGGCTGCAGAAACTCACCGGTTGCTTCAGCAAGCCTTTAGTTACAGTGCCATGTCCCAAGGCAGAACATTTTTCTGGTACACGCGGTTCAAGGACAAACGTCCGTTGAAGACAATGACCGTTCTGGACGACCGTCAATTGGCAACAACACCAGAAAACGTCGGAAATGTTCATCAGGCCATCCTTACATATCGTAGACGAACTATCCATGATGTTTGTGATATTGTTGGACTGTCATATGGGAGCATGCAAGGCATTTTGTCAGACGCGTTGGGCATGAGATGCATCGCTGCAAAATTTTTGCCAAGATTGCTGATTAACAAGCAGAAGGCACATCACACTGAAGTTTGTAGGGAGCTCACGAATCAGGTCAGAGATGGTGCCGCCTTCATCTCCAAGGTCATAACTGGTGATGAATCATGGGTTTATGATTATGACCCGGAGACAAAGCAGCAGGCATCACAACGGAAGTCTCCCAATTCACCAAGACCCAAAAAAGTGCATCAAGTTCACAGCAATGTCAAGTCAATGTTAATCGTTTTCTTCGATATCCAAGGGATTGTTCACATGGAATTCGTCCCACCCGGTCAATCTGTCAACGGAAAGATTTACTGTGAAGTTACGCAGCGTCTGAGGGAGAACATCCGCCAAAAACGTCCAGAACAGTGGAAGAACAAGGACTGGGTCCTGCATCATGACAATGCCTCCGCCCACACATCAATTGTTGTCCGGCAGTTCCTGGCTTCTACTAACACGGTAGTCATTCCCCACCCATCCTATTCACCTGACCTTGCCCCCTGCGATTTTTTCCTGTTTCCTAAGCTGAAATTACGACTGAAAGGGCGTCGATTTGACTCGACTGAGGAGATCCAGACAGAATCGCAGGAGGTGCTCAAGACCATCACGCCTGATGCCTTCCGGGGACGCATGGACTCGTGGAAATATCGCTGGGACCACTGTATACATTTCCAAGGCGACTACTTCGAAGGCGACAGTGAGAACTAGGAGGTAAGGTAACTTATTTTTCTACAATATTCAAATTACTGGAACTTTTGGGTAGCACCTCATAGATATAAATCATCTACTATGGTTATGTTATGTGACTGTTAATGATGACCGTGTGCTGTGTGTGCTATAACTGTGTGCTCCTGTTGTGGGTAATCACTGTAACGAGTTATTAAATCCTCTGATAATTTTTATTATACTTTGATTGTGACCTCTAATTCTCTGCTATGGTTTTGTTTTGTGATAGTGAGTTCTGATGTCCATTCTCATTATAAGCTAAAGTTAAGAACTGTGACTGTGAACGATGATCGTTCCATCTCATTAAACAGTTGGCTATGGCTGTGTTCTGTGACTGTGAGCAAAGAGTTTGCACCCTTAGTATATGCAATGGTTGCACATTAGGATTATGTGCTCTGTTTGTCTGTTGTGGTTGTGTTCTGCAATTGTGAATTCTAAGTGTGCACTCCGATTATACCCTGTAGGCGGAAAGTATGTTCTACGACTGTGAGCGATGATTGTATACTGACTATTTGTTACGACTGTGTTCTGTTACTGTGTTCCCTTACTGTATATTTTGACTGTGTTCTGATTCTATTATAATAGCTTTCTTCCCTGTCTTCTTTCGAAATAATGCCACAAAATTCAAGTAGATATTTAATCATCAATTCCTTCTCGAGAATAATATCTTTTTCACTGCTATCAGGCTATTGGCTGACAATTTCTTCAGTTAAAGAAGTTCGTCTAAGAGAGTAGGGGGTTTATGGACTCTACATCTATCCCCTCCAATTCGAATGATATCTCGTACGCTGAATAAAGCCACCTGGGGTAACAAGAATAGAGAGATGTCATAGTAGTAACGTTAATAAAGCGTTTAAACCTACACGACTCATGATATATAATTTACTGATAACCAAAACAAACTCTTGCTGGCATACTGCAATTAACCACTTCAGTAGGACGACGTCTTTTACCTTTCACTTCTAATGCTCCTAGATTATATAATTTTAGCATACAAGAGATCTTCTGTAGTCAAGTGGATAAAAGTGTCCGAAAATCCTTTATTGCCATGTTTTGTTTATTTTACTACTGTGTGTGTGTGTGTGTGTGTGTGTGTGTGTGTGTGTGTGTGTGTGTGTGTGTGTGTGTGTGTGTGTGTGTGTGTGTGTGTGTGTGTGTGTGTGTGTGTGTGTGTGTGTGTGTGTGTGTGTGCGCGCGCGCGCGCGCGCGCTAACTTCAATTAGTCACTGGTTCTCCTTCCTGGCACCAAAGTTTTCTCAGGCAATTATATGCGATAATGAAGTTCCGTGCCAAACTTCACTAGGAGGATATTAGGACAACAAAAGGGAAAGTGATATAAACAAAAGGGTGATGTAGGAAAAGGAGTGTACGAGAGAAGGGCGGGGTATAAGGGGTAGGAGTAGGGGCCAAGAGGGAGGTGAGCGGTACTATATACCGGTAAAACGAGCTTTGTGAGCGGATGACGAGCGTGCGAGCGCCATGTTATCACAATTCCCCTCGTATATAAAATTAGAGACGGAATCTTCGATATTTAATTGCTAGAGCTTATTCCAGAAAGACAGTGTTACGATGGAAAACGTCTTAAATTTGATTTCGTATTTGAGAAGTTTGCCGATTAAAGCCGAACACTCCCTTGGAAAACTCGAGATTCCAAGAGGTGTCTACGGCTTAGTGGGTAAATTTTTAGCTGAAAACAAAATATACTGAATGAATATATCACAGGCAGAAAGAATTTCAACTCTACTTCACATAGGAGCGTGACGGTCGGGTCGGGTCGGGCCGAGCCAGGTCACACATTCCTGATGTCTACTGCTATTAGAAGCACTTGGAATCAATCAGCGCATGCAGTGGGTGCGGGGATGTGGGGGTGGGGGTCTAAACAGCTATCCATGCACAAGTAATGAAAACTAATTTCATGGGCAACTTGCTCTTTTTGTGGGCAGATATAGGTTATAGGTGAGGTTAGATTAGGTTAGTGACTAGTTACTAAGCTAAGCTAAGATAACCTAACCTAACGCAACCTGACCTAACCTGACCTAACCTAACCTAACCTACTACTGTACCTCTGCTGACAAAAGGAGCAAATTACCCTAACCTAACCTAACCTACTACTACACATCTGCCGACAAAAGGAGCAAGTTACCCTAACCTAACCTAACCTATTAGTTACTATATATTTGCCGACAAAAGGAGCAAGTTACCCTAACCTAACCTAACCTGCTACTATATATATGCCCACAATAGGAGCAAGTTACCCGTGAAACTAGTTTTCTTTACTAGTGCGGGGATAGCTGAATAGACCCCTCCCCCCCCCCAACATCCCCGCACTCACTGCGTGCGCTGATTGGTTCTAATTTCTTCGAGTGCCGAATAGTAATAGGCATCGGGAATATACCGCAGGGCCCAGCTGGACCATTAATTTTCAAATTCAATCTAGAGTAAATATCGCTCGCTCGTTTCGCTCACTCGCTCGTAACGAGGATGGGGTGGATGAGGTGTAAACTCTGGTGCCAGGCTGAACATCACTGTACCAAAAACAATTAGGTCACTTCAGTATAAATAGTCTGCTGTTTATCTCACGCCATGTGCACCCAGTGGAGACGGAGAAGCCGACTAGAGGAGGGTAAAAGAGTGAGGTTCTTGGGAGAGGGTCAGACAGTTCAAGGATGAAGTAATGCACAATAGTTCGATAGGGAGGTTGGTGTGTCGTGAGATGAGTTTTGCAGTTTAAATATCCCAGTTCTGCAATACTCTGTTTATATCCATGTTCCTAATTATACTGCTCTATGAAGAGGGACAAGGGGCAAACAAGGCAGGCCAACTAGTCTAACCAGCTGGAGCATCGAACTCCGGGTTTATTCCATGGCCATTGGAAGCAGTAGAAATTCAACCTGGGTATTACGGGCGGATTCTATTACGCTATTTTGTGATGCAATTTACAGGGTAATGACACATAAAGGAAAGCAGTGCAGTTAAACCATTCCATTCCATGAATTTTATACTTCATTCTTGCTGCTGCCAAACGATTACAGCGTAAGAAGATTTCCCAAGTACTGGGGAGAGGGGTAATCGAAGCTATATCTAGTATCTCCTCTTCGAAAAGTCTCTTCACACCATTAAACAATCGTCTGGTCGTGGCAAGAATGAAATATATAGGACGTACTCTGGCTGAAATGGTTCTGGTGCCGTAGATAAAACTTACCCTCCCCCCACACAACAACTATTACAATACTCTAACTTCACTTGCATCATTCATCCCTTCCCCATCCATACTTCGTCAACATTTTGAAGCGTTATTTTTTTCTCTCTCTCTCTCTCTCTCTCTCTCTCTCTCTCTCTCTCTCTCTCTCTCTCTCTCTCTCCCAGGAGAAGGTCAGGTCTGGCAGTGTTCTAATTTGGTTTGATAGAAACAGAAGCAGAAAATACCCATTCATAACCCAATTTGTATTTCTGGGATCCTTTAGTTGCCTGTTAATTTCTGCAGTGGATGTATCAGACTTAAACACAAACGAACACTACGCTGGTATTTTTAGGAAATTGTGGGAAACAAAATATAATGTCATCCCTTCATGTAGCAGCAGCAGGCGACGATAACTGAACCTGACGCATCAAACTATATACACACACTCAGCCACAAGCTTCCACGTCCACAGCCACCCAATATCCGAGTGAAAACTGTGCAGATAAGAGAAAACATGGATCAAAGTGACAGGGGAGGTGCGACCCTGCGTGGCGTCCCTTAGCGTCGCGTGAGACAAGGCAGTTCACCATTTCTTGCAACAACACAGAGAAATTTTAATAACAAGACAGACCCTCAGGTTGTCTGGCCTGAGTGATGACTGGACGCGTAAAGGTGTGGGAGAGGCGGGTCAGGGTAGAGGAGGAGATATGGGGAGAGGTGGAAGAGTAAAAAGGGTAGGAAGGGGAAAGATGGCAGTGGAGTAAGGGGGTTGTGAAGAGTAGTATAGGATAAGGAACAACGACAGGGGATAGGGGTGAACAATGGAAAATAGAGAATGGTGATGCGGGACAAAATGGAGTAGAGGGAGGTAAAAAAGTGGTAGCTGAACAAGCCGCTAGGCCAGCGTTTCTTAACCTTTTCCGACCTCAGCACCCCACTTGTAATAAGGTCTCAGTCCAGCACCCCTCTACATCTGGTTACTGGGACTGCAGTTGCTACGCTACTGCAGGGTTAAAGTAAAGTGAAGTACTGCCTGACAGTTTATTTTATAGTCTCAAAAAAAAAAAAAATTCAAGGATACCAATATTAAGCAAATCCAGTAAGAAAAAATATAATGCAGCATTTTCCAGCACCCCCTAAAATTGATTTCAGCACCCCCTGGGGGTGCTAGCACCCCAGGTTAAGAAACTCTTCGCTAGGCAATGATGACTAGCTCTAAGCGGACCAAGCTTTGTCAGCGATGGAAGTGAGTTTCGACACTAATAGTCATTACCATATGGAGGTACTCCAGTGCAACAATCCGAACAAAAATCAAGGCCCTGGTTTAATAATTTTAGGAGCCTTGGCATTTCATGTGAGCAAGGTCATAATTTTAGCTCTTTTCATATCTTCTGCACTTGATGACATTTGACCCCTGACCTGGCGGATATAGGTCACGAATGTGCGAATCACAAATGTCGGGGACTCATAAATGTCTATAAGCATGCAAAATTTCATTCGATTCCATCCACCTGCTGTGGAGCTAGGGAATTTGAAATTCACGGAATGGCTGCCAGAGGTACAACTTCTAAGTGGCGCTGCCAGTGACTAGAAGTGAGTTTCGACATTAAATTCCATTTTTATATGGAGTTACTCCAGTGCATCATTCCATCCAAGAATCATAGCCCTGTCTTAATAATCTTTGCAGCCTTAACATATTGCTATTTTGACCCTTTTCGAATTTGATGACCTTTGATTCCTGACATGGCCAATGTAGCACACAGGTGTACAATTGAAAGTTGTTGTACCAGTCAGAGTCTTTAAGCATGGAAGCATTCACTCACTTCCATCAAGCCGCTGGGGAACTAGGTGGGCATTTTTGAAAACCCGCAGTAGTTGTTAGGGACACTCAGGCCAATCTTTCCATTGTTGCCACTCGAAACTACTGTAGAGGAGAGGGGAAAAATGGATGACACACCTCCTATAAGTAATGACCTCAAGATTAAGCCTAAAGAAATCAGAGCTTTCTATGCCCAATAGTAATGCTTCTACAGCTCAAAACGTGAAAAGTACATAAACAGCCGCTTTGCGACCATTGCTAGGGAACGTGTACTTGCCTAGCAACAAAAACCATGCGGACACAACTACGTCATAGGCTGGTCATTGCATTCAGGTTTGGTCGAAATCAGTTGAATTCCTGCCACAGTTAAACAAGAAAGAAAGAAGGAATACAAGAACAAAAGAAAAATAGAAAGATAACGCCACTAACAATAAGGGTTGCATGTAGTTGGCAAAAAGAATGAATACAACAAATTCTACCAAAGCCGACAGCCATCTGAGGAACGGAAAGTGATTATACTGGAAGCAAAAAAGATAAGGGAATAGCAGGAAAAACATAAATGTTGAGGACAGGAGCTTATAGCCTACAGGCTAGAATACCGATATGTGAGGTATGGAAAGGGCAGAGGGATTAAGTGGCGAACTAGGAAAATGGTGAGATAGTAGGGAAAGAGACAGGATCAGGAGGGTAAAGGAATAAAATGTAGAGACTAGAGGAACAGCATAAGAGTAAGTGAGAAATAAGGCCGAAATAATGCACTAACTCTTTAGTACGATTTTTTTCATCATACCTGCTAACCCCATAAGGCTTTACTCAGCATGAGGAAAGTCCACAGAAAGTTCAGGCAATTTCGATGAACCCCTATCCTCAGCACAGACGCAGCCGGCGATATTTTAAGAATTTCACTAGACAAGCAGAGAGAAATTCTTGCACTGGATAATATTTATCGGTATGTAGATCAGCCCCTTCCTTTGAAGCACTTCAGTATTTAATCAAGACACACCAGACAAATTTGCTCCAGAGAAATAATTGTCAGAAGCGAAAGGTTATGGGTGACACTACAGTTAGCAACCCAACGCGCCAATGGCTCTCACAAAAGCCAAAGACTTCTTAAAATATACGTTGCCTCCACTACATAAAGAGCTAATATATAGACGCGAGATAAACACTGGGAGAGACAGCAGAGTGTAACAAGTTATGAGTAGTTACTAATAATAAGAACTTAGATGTGGATATAGAAATAGGTTGGGATGGCAAACGGGCGTGGATTCATTTAGTAATTACTTAGGTATGAACAGAAAGGTAACAAGAGATGAGCAAAAAAAAATTCTAAGTCCCAGAAAAGAAATGCAATAAGAAAGAAGACTGAATGTTTTTCATTTAATGTATTTAATGTATTTTCGTTACGAAATGTCACTTCCTATTCATCTCTCTCTCTCTCTCTCTCTCTCTCTCTCTCTCTCTCTCACACACACACACACACTACCAACACTCCACGAGAAAAACCACAAATCACAACCACCACCACTACCATCATTCACAGCCACCACTACCATCACTAAAATATATCAAGTGCCCTCCCCCTCCCCGTTTATTCCAGTGTCCCTTTCATAACCTAATTTATACAATCTGTAGGAGCAATTAACCTCTGCATTGTACTCCCTTACAAATTATACACACCAAGGACCCCATTTCATCTCAAGGGTCACTTTTGAATTCCCTCACCTTAACAATGATACTTACCGTCTTCAAAAATAACATGAATTCTTAGTCACAGCATACGAGTTGTTTATGAAACTTGAGTCGAGAAACTTTTTTTTTTTTTTTTTTGCTAATTTTGTGATGGCCTTTTCTTTTTAAATTCTTGCTTTTACTATTCTCGCTTTCATACGAGATACCTCTGACTGGAAGCAACAGAGCTGACCTTCTGTACTTATTTTTTCTTTTACAGTACTATCAGAGAGAGAGAGAGAGAGAGAGAGAGAGAGAGAGAGAGAAACAAAGGCACTCAAAAAGTTTAAATGAAACAGGTGAGATTGGGAAAAAAATTACTCTAAATGGAAAGGTAGTGTCCTGGAAGATGAATAGGAAAGTAAGTGAGAGAAAAATGAGAAACGGGATGAAAGAAGGAGTTTTAAAAAAATAGGAAAGGAAAGGAACAGTGAGTGAAGGAAGAGCAAAATGAGAAAGGGAGAGAATCAGAGAAGATTAATATAGACAAGTGCAGCGCGAATGGAGTGTGAAGGAAAGTATTATCACCTTCAGGTCAAGAACATCTTTTTCGTGATGTTATGGCTAACGTCATTATATCCCCTCAACTCAGGATACCCCTTCTAGTTAAGGGCCTAAGCAATACTAATAATACGGTACCTAATGATGGAAAACTCTCATCCAAGATAAACTCGTCTGGTGGTAAGATGATCTAATATAGAACACGTAATCGCTGTGAAATGATTAACCTCTTCATTACGATGACCTCTATAACTGCTGTTGTCAGGCGAGTTCATTAAACTTTAGCTAAATCTTTCGCAAAGAAGTCACGATATTGTTGGAACTTCGTAGCCACTTTTTATATATATGTTACTCTTTAGTCTTGCAATAGGCAAATCATGAGTTTTGGTCAAAGTTATTTTGGTAACTGAATAGCAGGAGGAGTTAAAGATGAATACAGGGAGTTGATCTTGATTTATTATCTTCAAAGAACGTCTAAGATGAGCAGCGTGTGTATTACACAGGGACTTAATTTACTAAATCTAGTCGGATCCCTCTTCTTATCTGATCTCTCCACTACCTGCCGGTTCTATGGCTTGCCCCTTTCTGAGCCCTGATTCTTACATTCTCGTTTAGCAGGGGTCGTGTCACGTGTGCTATACTGTCGTGGAAACTTCTAGAACACTGTATGTCTGTGTGTATGTACAGCTTCCAGTGCACGACCAGCATTCCTTCACTTTAAGAGTTGCAAGCTAATTTCCTTTTGCTTGATTCTCGCTGATACACCACCTATCTCACACCCTGGCTTGGTGCTACTATCTGCTTATCTATCTATCTATCCATCATGCTATCTATTATGATTTGTATTTATAATATGGAGTCCTGACAACGAAAGAACTCCATTAAACTGCTGCGGTGTGAGATATCCCCATAGTTCTATAAAATCGATGGGTACAGCAAGAATACAGCGAAAAATAAGTCGTCGTAGTAAAGGAATTACCTCTCTCAGACTCCTGTTCCAAACGTTTTGCTAAATAAAATCGTCTGGCGTTAGCTGAACTGGCATAACAGAGATGCATTAATGATGGGAAGGTTAAAGGTAACAGAACTTACTCTCAGAGGCTTCTGTGACTCGCTCTCAGGTGCCTAATCGTCGAGCCTTATTTAAAATAGAACTGGAGGGGCACTCAGTGGAGCACATCTCTACGACAATTGGAAACATAATTTCCCAACCACTTCACAATGGCCTGGGTTTTCTCATCACTGATTAGGGTTTCACGAAAAATGTTTTCCGGATCCAGAATCTGTTATACGATCCGGATCAGTCCCAAAAGTTAATCAATAACCCTGGGACATGGGCTGCCTATCCACCAAATTTGGTCTAACTCTCTTTAAGTTTTTGAGTAATCCTGCTAACAGGCAAACAAACAAACAGGGATGAAAACATACTCTCCTTGTCGGAGAGAATAAGAGACTTGTCCCGATCATGAGTGAATTAAACACGAATAAAAAGAAACTCTCCCCCAGATAAATAAAATCGTCAGGCGGTAGGAAGAAAAAAGAAAAACACATCCTCAGGTTGAATGCATTTAAAGAAAAACACGTCCTCAGGTTGAATGCACTAACCCCTTCAACTGGATGGCATATGATATTTGTAATTTCATTCGTGCTGCCATCAAGTCATGTTACTGGACTTAAGAGACTTTTACAACTGGAGAAGTTAGCTAACCCCTTCAACAATTCCTTCATCAAGGGATGTTTTCGATAATATGAGATGAATCACCTGTTAGTGATATATATTAAAAAAGTGTAGTAGTAGTAGTGTAGTAATACAGCAACCCCGTCTGTCTGGTCGAGCAGACCCATCAACCGTTGGCAAACAATCGCCCATGCAGGGCTGACCCATTGCAGTGAACCGATATTTCCTTGAGGTGAACAAGCTTCGCTGTGGCGTGGCGCAGGGAAGAGTTTTTTTTTTTTTTCTTTTTATGCTAGGAAGAAGGAACCAAAGGCCACAAGCCCACAAACTGTTCCTTCCAAGAAAGAAACGAAATACAAGAGAGAGCCAAATTCAAGATCCGATCATTTCGAGATGCCTGGACGCACTGCGTTTGAAAGACTGGAGATCATAGCTAGCAGGAAATACAGACAGAGGGAGACAGTTCCAGAGCTGACCTGTTGCATAAATGAAGGACGGGGAATAACGGTTAACTCTTGCATTAGAGAGTTGGACAGAAAAGGGATGAGAATTTGTTACTAGACGGGTGCTGCGCGCCCGTCGCAGAGGTGGAAGGATGCAAGCAGACAGTTCAGAGGAGCAGTGACCACTGAAGTAGCGATAGAAGAGAGATAAAGATGCAACAGTGCGGCTATGTGACAGAGTTTGAAGGAAGCCAGTAAGAGAAGGAAAGTTAATGAGACGAAAAGCCTTTGACTCCACCCTATTGAGAAGAGCTGTATGTGGGAAGCCTCCCCATACATGAGAATTGTACCCTACACAGGGGCGGATGAAACCCGTGTATAAAGTCAACAACTGTGCAGGAGTTTCGGTTCCTGGTTGGACGCCGCATTTGCATCTCTGCACTCATGTCAGACACATCAAGCCAAGGGGTCGGTGGCCTTTGCTAATCATAGGCTCCGAGTTTTCCTTGTACAACTTTAGGCTTGATGGTGACCAGCCTCGCCCTTCCCTGAGTGGCATTATGTGAGCAATAAACCTCACCCATTCCTCGGATGTACACCTTCACGGGCTGCATCCGGTCAGAGCGCCGCAGTCCACTAAACCAACAGCGTCATTTGGTTAGATTCAGGTGCAGTTATCAAAAGGCAACACAACATCAAATGAGTGGATGGTGTGCAACTCAGAGAGATCAGGTTGCGAAGGGGTTAAGAAGACTGTTACAAATTCGCCACTGCAAACGTTTTCTCTCCTCAATAATAATAATAATAATAATAATAATAATAATAATAATAAAATAAATAAATGAATAAATAAATAAATAAAAACTTTGGCAGCAACAAAATAACGCAAGAAAAACTGTCATCGGAGTGAAATGGTTAGAAGATCCTGAGTGATGTGTGTGTGTGTGTGTGTGTGTGTGTGTGTGTGTGTGTGTGTGTCAGTATGTACGTACGTGGGGATAAACTGGGTCAACTGATGCTGACCTTTGACCCCAGATTACATCCACCTCAGACGCGCACCTCCGTCCCTGGGTCACACACATCGCCGCGGTCAGTCCCCATCATGACTTCCCAAATTGTTTTCACGTTACCGCAAATTTTCGCGGATTTGTGGTGGGTACGAAGCGCCTCCACGACACACCAAGGATCCGGATTTACATTACCGTTTTCTCTTTGTGTCGTGGATGTAATTTTATGGTTTCGGCTTTAGTCATACAGGTAACAAAATAATGATGATGATGATGATGATGATGATGATGATAATAATAATAATAATAATAATAATAATAATAATAATAATAATAACAACAATAATCGCAATGATAAGAACTAGAACACCGTAAAACTGTTCAAGGACAATTCTGATAAAGAAAAACTTGCCACAAGCACTGTTTACTGGAAGCCGAGCGATAAAGGGACGTTGATGTCAAGGTCACTGATCTTGTGCATGTCACCTTAGGTCATCACAGTCGATAAGTTCGCCAAGTTTGGTGGCTCTTGCCTTAATCCTACACTGAAAATTAGGTGACATCTGGAACATCAGGAAAAGTCCCAATTTTTGAACCCAGGCGATCTCATGGAATAGAGATTAGTTCGTAGTGTAAGGGTAATAATAGTGTATTCGCTCAGAAGACTGATGATATCCACATGGTTGAAATTATGTCTCCACGCATGACATGAGGGGGTGTGACCTTGCAAATATTATACGCTTCTCACCAAGTACACATGATTAATGATATGTGGTTGAGGGAACGTGAAATTTTACTGTTACGCCTCTATCGCCCCATCAGCAGCGTAGGGACCCGGGGTTAGGCTTCTCTCCAGAGTTTCAAAGCAAGACTAACCACTCACTCTCCCCTGAATTGCATTATATGAGCAATAGATCAGAACCACCTCATCGTCCTGTATTTCAGAAAGTCAACACGGTGCAACTAACGATGAATAAAAAGCCAACTACATTTTCCAAACCATAACTACAGACACAGGTGCATAAATGTACTGTATAATCAGTTTTTTTTTAATACTTACAGATTTCTCAGTACGGATGGAGATTGTCACTTACCTGCAAAAAAAAGAGGTACATAATTAATAATGGGAAAAAGCTATTACCTGTCACTAATATAATCAGTAATACAAAGTCAAGAACACTAGTAGCAGTAGCCGTGATGATGATGATGATGATGATGATGATGATGATGACAGAAATAAAAAAAAAATACTACTAAGGCTAATAATAATAATAATAATAATAATAATAATAATAATAATAATAATAATAATACACGTTTAATTATGAACAAATTATAACTACACACACACACACACACACACACACACAGAAATTCACAGCAATATGCAATTAGTCATACATGGCTCTCCTAATAATATTCCTCTAGACACGATATGGTTTTGCTCAAAGCTTCTCAGGACAGGATACCTATTTTAAAGTATCCATGATTTTTATTTTTTTCATTTTTAATACCCTCACACGACACGATGTTTTATTTTGGGTCTTTACTTTGATTTTGTGGGAGAGATTAGACTTTGCTATGTCCTCTAAGCGTGGCAAAGAAAGAGGGTCCCAATAAAGTGAACTGATGCTGTGGCTGCTGAGGGTTGATATGGAGTTGTTTGTGTTGATAAAATAAACCGTGTGACAGAACTAGAGATTGTGAGGTGTGTGTGTGTGTGTGTGTGTGTGTGTGTGTGTGTGTGTGTGTGCTAGTCAGTTCCTCCTTTCTCAGACACCTGTGCTTCCCCTCCCCAAACTCTCTCTCCCCCCCTCCCCTTCTCCCGTCCCCTCTCCTCCCCAGCTCCCCTCCCTCCCATTACCCCATTCCTATTCTTTGTCCACCTTACTTTTTCCTCCATATGTTGTCTCCTCTTCTTCTTTTTACCCCCTGTGGCAGAGGGGACACAACCTGGCCGCACTATGGGGTGGTGCTACTACTCTGCGGCCGGGACCTGTGTTAGGAAGAATACTGCCACCGTATTCCCTGCACGTGTCGTAAAAGGCGACTAAAAGGGGCGGGAGTGAGGGGGGACTAGGGACCCCCTCCTCTGTTTTTTAGTTCCTAAAAAGGGAGCAGGCCAGAGAAAGGGACGGGGGATGGAGGTTATCCCCGTACCCTGAAGATTGGGTCTATGAATGTGCGTGGATGTAGTACAATTGGGAGCTAAAAGGGAGGAGATTGGAAGAATGTTTGTGAGAAGAAAGTTGGATGTGTTAGCTTTGAGTGAAACGAAGATGAAAGGGAAGGGGGAATCTATGTTTGGAAGTGTGAATGGAAGATTGTCAGGTGTTGATAGAGGAAGGGCAAGAGAAAGGTGTGGCCTTGTTAGTGAGTCCGGAAGTACAGCAGTGTGTGATTGAATGGAAGGAGGTGTCATCGAGACTGATGTGGGTGAAAGCAGAAATTTGAACGTGAGTTGTGGGTGTTTGTGAGGTGCACATGGGCCTGGTAGTGAAAGGGATGAACAAGAGAGGGAGTCTTTCTGGAATGATGTTGATGAGTGTCTGCAGAGTTTTGGAGCAGATACCTGAATGTGGTAATGATAGGAGGATCTGAATGCTAGAGTGGGAAATGTAGCAGTTGAAGGCGTAGTTGGTATGCATGGTGTGCCTGGAAGAAATGAAAATGGGGAACGAATGATAGCGATGTGTGTTGAACGAGAGATGGTGATTGGGAGATACGCTGTTTGAGAAGAAAAGATGTTTATAAGTATACATGGGTGAGACAGGAGGGTGGAAGGGTTGTTGATAGAGCCTTGATGGACTATGTGGTTGTGTCTAGGAATGTAATAGGAAGATTGTTGGATGTGAAGGTTCTGAGAGGGGAGGGTGGAGGTATGTCTGACCACTACCTGGTGGAGGGAAAGTTAAGAGTAGGTAAGAGATGGGTGAGAGCTAGGAGGGTTAGGTGTGGCAGGGAGGTTTAGAGAAACGAGTGAGTTGGATAAAAAAGAGAAAAAAGATAGAGTATCCAGGAGAAATTGAAAGATGAGTGGAACGCAGTGAAAGATCGGGAAAATGGCAGTGTGGAGGAGGAATGGCAGTTGTTTAAAAGTGCTGTGGTGGGGCATGCAGAAGAGGTGTGTGGTGTGAGACGTGTAGGTGGTGGTGTAAGAAAAGGAAGTGAATGGTGGTGCGAGGAAGTAAAGTATGGCACTGTGGCTGAGAAGAGACGTGCATATGAAGTGTGGCTGCAGAGGAAGGATGAGATGTCATATGAAAGGTATAAGGAAAAAGAGGAATAGAGGCAAGGAAAGGGCTGTGCGTGACCTGCTAAAAGTGGCAGCAGATGAGAGGTGGGGTAGGCAGCTTTAGTAAGAGAATTTTTCAACAGAAATAAAGAAAATGTTTTGGAAGGAGGTGAAAAAGGGTGCGAAAGGGAGAGTCTGGGGAAGGAAGAACGAGTAAAAGCAGAGGATGGAAGGTTGTTAATTGAGATGGATGCAGTAAGGAAAGAGATGGGCAGAGTATTTTGAAAGATTGTTAAATGTAAGAGGAGGAAAGGGTGGCTGAGATTGTGGCAGATAGAAGGGTGCAAGGGCAATGTGTTGGGAGAAGTTGAATGATTCTTTGATCACGAAGGAGGAAGTGGAGAAGGCAGTAAAGGAGATGAAAACAGGGAAAGCTGCAGGTATGGATGGGTGTGCTGTGGAATGCCTGAAGGGTGGTGGAGTGACTATTGTTGACTGGTTAGTAAGATTAATTGAATGTGTGCTTTGAGAAAGGTATGGTGCCAGTTGACTGGGTAAGTGCTTATGTGGTCCATTGTATAAAAGAAACCCAAAGGGGTGATAAGTATGAATGTACTAGCTTTAGGGGTATAAGTCTGTTGAGTGTTGTAGGTAGGGTGTATGGTAGAGTGTTGATTATGAGAGTTAGAGAGGGTACAGAGGGAGTGATTATTGATGATGAGCAGTGTGGCTTTAGGAGAGGGAGGGGATGCGTTGGTCAGGTGTTTGCTGTGAGACAAGTGTGTGAAAAGTGTTTAGTGAAAAGCAAGGATGTGTTTTAGGCATTTATGGATTTAGAGAAAGCGTATGATAGAATTGATAGGGAGGCTTTGTGGACTGTTTTAAGATTGTATGGACTTGATGGTAGGTTACTAAAAGGGGTGAAAAGTTTTTATGTAAATAGTACAGCGTGTGTAAGAGTAGAGGAAATGCTGTGAGTGATTGGTTTCCCGTGAAATTGGGGCTGCGACAAGGGATGTGTGATGTCGCCTTGGTTGTTTAATATTTACATGGATGGTATTTAGCAAGGGAGGTGAATGCAAGAGTTTTAGGTGGTCTGAGTCTGGTAAATGTTGATGGAGGAGAGTGGAATCTGAAGCAGCTGCTGTTTGCAGATGATACTGCACTGGTGACTGATTCAGAGGAGAGATTGAGACAGTTAGTAGAGGAGTTGGGAAGGGTGTGTGAAAGGAGAGAATTGCAGAAAGTAAATGAGAATAAGAGTAAAGTGATGAAGTGTGCGAATTGATAGATGGTAGGGGGATGAATATAGTTTTGAATGGTGAGTTGCTTGAGGAGGTAGATTGTTTTAAATATCTAGGGTCACATGTTGCTGTGGATGGAAGAATAGATGCAGAAGTGAAGTTTAGAATAAATGAAGTAGGAAAGGTGCTGGGAGGAATGAAAAAAGTGTTTAAATGTCGTTAAGCTTAGAATGGATGTAAAGAGAAGGCTGTATGAGGGTGTTGTGGTACCGACTGCATTATATGGGGCTGAAACATGGAATATGGGTGTAGCAGAGAGGGAGAAGTTTGAATGTAATGGAGATGAGATGTCTGAGAGGTATGTGTGGAGTGACGCATATGGATCGAGTGTCTTGAGAAATGATGAAGTGGGAAGGAGAATTGGAGTTGTTCCGGGAGATGGCTGGTAGAGTTGAGCAAGAGGGTGTTGCAATGGTTTGGGCATATGGAGAGTATGGATAATGAGCGATTGGTGAAAAAGATAACTAGATCTGATGTGAGAGGTGTAAGACTGAGAGGAAGACCACAGATAGGATGGATGGACAGTGTGAAGAGAGAGCTGGATGCGAGAGGGATGTCTTTTGAGCAATGAAGAGTGGCTGTGCGTGACAGAAATAAATGGAGAGAAATTGTGAATGAATAAGTGATGACGCAGCCCTGACAGGATGTTCTCACACATTTGGTCTAGTCAGCTAGTCAGGTCAGGTGCGGGTAAGGGGATGGGTCTGTTATGATGTGGCAGGGGTAAAACAGTTCTGCTGTCGGGCCCTGCTGTGGATGTCACTGCTTGCATTGCGCAGTTGACCCTTGTGCGGTGTGATGCGGTGAGGATCTGTCCGTTCTCCCCTTTGGGGCTAAGATGCGAATGAATGTGTTTGAATGGATGAGTAAATGGAGAGTGAGTCGTCCTGTCTCGGCTACCTCCCTTTCCTTGGGGGAAGCAGCCTAGGTATATAGATAGATAGATAGACTTTCCTCTTCTTTTCTTAAAATTTTGCCAAGTTCCTTTTTACTTTCCAGAATTTCTGTCTACTCCTTGGCTGCTAATGTTTCGTCATCGTTTTTGTCTGTCTGTCCATCTGTCTCTCTCTGATCGTCCGTCTGTCTAGGTTACTTGCAACGTGACATTCTTCTGTGTCTGTCTGTACGTCTTTGTATCTGTGTCTGTCTGTCTCTCTCTCTCTCTCTCTCTCTCTCTCTCTCTTTCTCTCTCTCTCTCTCTCTCTCTCTCTCTCTCTCTCTCCTTCCGTCTCTGCCTCCCTCATTCCCTATTCCTCCCCTGCTCCGCCTCTATTAGCTTTCCCTCCACCTCCTCATACCTACCTAACACCTCATACTCTTCCTTAACACCTCTTTCATTTATCTTCCCTTAACCACCACCTCTCTCTCTCTCTCTCTCTCTCTCTCTCTCTCTTTTACTCTCCACTCCCTTCATTCTTCCTTATACCTCACTCCCCCTCTTTCTCCCTCACACCTGGCTCTTTCTCCCGCACACCTCTTTTAATTTCTCCCCCACTACCACCTCCCCCCCTTTCCCTCCACCACTCCCCCACCTCCCCATTCCCCTCCCCGGTGATCCCCGCTCTACAACACCCTCACGCCCCCAAGCTGGCTAGGAATATGAAAGTACCCCCCTCTCTTACCCCCACTCCCCCTCCCCCTACCCCCTTCCCTTACCTCCCTCCCTCTCCTGCCTCTCGCTTCCTCTCCCTAGCTCCTCTCTTCTTCCCTCCCCCGCACTCTCCCCTCCCTAGTTCCTCTCTTCTTCCCTCCCCCGCCCTCTCCCCTCCCTGCACCCCTCTTCCTCTGATTGGCATGGAAGGGTACACAGCCGGCACTCCTGACTGGCACGAGAGAGAGAGAGAGAGAGAGAGAGAGAGAGAGAGTGAGAGTGAGAGAGAGAGAGAGAATTAGGTGTATATTCAGGAGCATGGATAAACCAAATGTGGAAGTGTATTCAGGCACATAAAAACACAGACAGACAGACTGACCGACAGAAAGACAGATAGATAGACAGATAGACAGACAGACAGACAGACAGACAGGGACAGAGATAAACTGATACAGATACTCTTTACTACTGACCGTGGCTCACCAGGTCAAGCCCTCGTAACGGCGGCATTTGCTAAGTTTAATTAGTCATTCAACAGTTAGCAGATTAAGCTGTGACAGGTGTGTAGTGCTACGGTGACAGGTGTGTGCTGGCAGGTGTGCTTGGCAGTTGGTGTGTACTGTTAGATGTGTACTGCAGTGACTATTGTGTAGTGGCAGGTGTGTCGTGCAGATGTGTGAAGGTGACAAATGTATGGAACTAACAGGTGTACAGAACTGACATTTGTACAGAACTACAGATTTACAGAATTGACTAATGTACAAAGCTGACAGGTATATAGAATGACAGGTGTGATGGTTGCTTAATTAACTGACAGGTGTTCAGTGACATATACAACTGACAGACAGAAATGGCAGGTGTGCAGAGCAACTGTATGGAGGCTACAGGTGTGTTGAGTAGGTGTACTGAGGTGACAGGTGTGTAGTATGGGTGTATTGAGGCACGACAGGTGTGTAAAACAGGTGTACTGAGGCGACAGGTGTGTAGGGCATGCATAGAGACATTCCAGAGTGACGCGTCAGGAGGGAAACAGCACCGGGTCGCCTCTGTCCTGAGCTGACTGAAATGACACATCGCTCGTTTGCATAGGGGTGAGAGAGTTGTGTGTGTGTGTGTGTGTGTGTGTGTGTGTGTGTGTGTGGGTGTGTGTGTGTGTGTGAGTGTGTGTGTGTGTGTGTGTGTGTGTGTGTGAAAAGGTGCTTCGTTTACCCCGTGTCCAACCACCTCTCTCAATGCGGACTCAAGAGAGAGAGAGAGAGAGAGAATGGGAGTACATATATATGGGCAGATAGCTTAAGTGTGTATTTCCCTGTGTGTGGCACTGCAACATAATAATAATAATAATAATAATGATAATAATAATAATAATAATAATAATAATAATAATAACAGTAGCTCCAGTCACCTTCTGGACGTAGTATATACGCAAGCTAGACCATTAGGTGTCAAAAACTCACCTGGTGTCAAAAATTCACCGTTTCGAAAATTTACCGAATTGTCAAAACTCACAAGGTGTCAAAAACTCACCAGGTGTCAAGAGCTCACCAAGTGTCAATAATTCAGTCTTTCCTATAGTCACCTCTTATATGATGTTCTAGGTCACTGCACGCGGAGATATGTATCATCATTCCAAGAGAAATATGCTTGACTTGAGATTCCTAGAGCTACACCTGCTGGAGTCCTGTGCTTCCTGTATCCACGTGTCACTTAGCATTCATCCAGGGAGGGGTTCGTAAGTAACACCCCACTAAGAACTCAGCTGGCGGTCGTCTGTGTGTTGCAGGGACGGCTCTGATGTGGGTGTGGGTGTTGCAGCGGGAGTACCTTGAAGCCATAACGCTGACTGAGCCGTCCAAGCAACACACGCGAAATCGGCGGGTGGAGTGGAAGAGGAGCATTACATATGGAAGACCCTGTGGTTACTTTTCTGCTTTCCACCCACCCCATCACTTTTCAAAATTAAGCACATAATATCCAGCGTAGGATACATAAAAAAAAAAAAATGCTACCGGAACAATCTTTCATACAAAACTGGGATCCTATTAACATATTCTCGTTCTCTGTTAAATTATAGGATCCACATCTCGTCCTTCAATAACTCAGAATGCATTAACAAAGAGGCAGAAACCAAGCATATCCACACGCAGACTATCCCACTGTGTAGGCTGGGATAAAACCTGTAAAACCTGTACGTAGTATTAAAAATTATCTATTAATATTACACGAAATGTCGAGGTCACTGAGAAACGGATAGCCAGAAATGGAACCAACGAATTTAACTTTTCCTTGTCCCTCTTTTCTTTTTCTTTTTTTTTTTTCTTTATTCCAACCTACAGGATCGGACAGTTTCCGCCGGAAGAAGTACAGAGAGATTAATAACTATCTTCCCAGTTCCCTCTGAGGAAAATTTACAACTGGTGAAATACAGTGAAAACCCAGTCTCTGCTAGTGTGTGTTTCAGATGGTTCGACTTTTCCGCTATGTATTCGTCAAACTCAGGGAAGATACTTATTTCCCTCTCTGGACATTCCGGTTTCTGTGTGATGTTCTTTAACTCCACCTTCCCTGATTAACACAACTCCACCTTCCCTGATTAACACAACTCCACCTTCCCTGATTAACACGACTCCCCCTTCCCTGATTAACACGACTCCCCCTTCCCTGATTAACACGACTCCACCTTCCCTGATTAACATGACTCCCCCTTCCCTGATTAACACGATTCCACCTTCCCTGATTAACACGACAATCCGCGCAAATCGAACACCACCCGAGGCCCGCGGACGCTTGGAACTGCCCGAAATTATACCGCTTAACGCCTGAAACTCTCCCCGTCACGCCCAAGCGAGGCCGATTCGCGGCCCATAATGAGCCAATCGCCATCAGGGGGGACGAAGACATTCCTTAATCGCCAAATAAGAAATAGCGGGAGACAGACACCACCTGCGGGGAGAGGAGATAGATGGAGGTAATAGATAATGAGGGGTGAGAGATAGCTGTGAGACTGGTGCTTTAGGAAGAGACATACCAAGAGCTGCAGAAGTGATGCGTGGAGCAGGGTGAGAGAGAAAGAGAGAGAGAGAGAGAGAGAGAGAGAGAGAGAGAGAGAGAGAGAGAGAGAGACATTTGTAACAGATAATGAAGGGCGAGATATTTGTAACATATAATGAAGACTGAGAGAGCTGAGAGATTGAGGGTGGCACAGAGGGAGAAATACCAAGAGATACAGAAGTGATGCACAGAGAAGAATGAGAGACAGAGAACAGAAATTGATAAAGAAGGCTGAGAGATAGCCGGGAGACTGATGCTTTGGGGATGAGACAGCCTACAGGGGCAGTAAAGAGACAGAGATCAATAAAAGACAATGAAGGGTGAGAGACAGACAGAAGTAACAGATAACGAAGGGTGAAAGACAGCTGAGAGACTGATGTTCTGGGGGGACTGACAACACAGACCGTATTCATAAAGGATCTTAGTTAATTTCTACGCTAAACAAATCTCAACAATAGGTACCGCTTCACTACGACGACACACTAGGTATTTATTTTTACTCTTGCTATGTCCGTCAGTTTTATTTGGCACTGGGCAGACCTCATTCATACAGAGGATTACAGTTTTTTTTCTTTTTTCCTTTTTTTTTTTTTTTTTTTTACTTTACTCAAATTTTCGACTTTTTATAACCTTTTTCCCGGACCTCAGGAGAAGACAATCCTACATCTCTGCCTCCTTTCCTTAGCACTTCTTCGTGACCAGCATCATATTCCGGCGTTCATCTCTAGTTACAGACAAGCACTGAAGAGGGAGAGATGGCAATTTTCGGCCAGGTTAGAGTAAAAGGGGTATGGGAACAAATTCGTTTAACTTCTTCACTGTGAGACGCCTCCGGGATAAAGATGAAGAAAATTGTATGGTAATCGCAAAAGAAAGAAAGAAAGAAAGGGAGAAAAGAAAGAAAGAAGTCATGGAATCGAGGGAGTTAATTATTAGGGGGACTCATTCTGGTGTGTGTGTGTGTGTGTGTGTGTGTGTGTGTGTGTGTGTGTGTGTGTGTGTGTTCTTACCTAATTGTTCTTACCTAATTGTATCTTTACAGGAATGAGTCAAGCTCGTACTGTCCCGTGTCTTAAACCATATTTATCGTACATATCCTTAAATTTGTGAATTGTTTTGGCACACACTGTTTCATTCGGTAGTGCATTCCATTGATCAATTGCTCTGTTTGGGAAACTGAATTTCCTTACGTCTTTATCACCTCTCTTCTTATGCAGTTTTTTGCAGTGTCCTCTTGCTGATGCTTCTCCATATGTTAAGTAGTCATTTATGTCTATTTTCTCCTTCCCTGATATGCACTTATATAACATTATCATGTCACCTCTTTTCCTTCTCTCCTGTAGTGTTGGTAGATTCCAGTTTATTTAGTCTTTCTTCGTAGCTTAGGTCCCTTAAGCTTGGTATCCATCTTGTAGGTGTGTGTGTGTGTATGTGTGTGTGTGTGAGAGAGAGAGAGAGAGAGAGAGAGAGAGAGAAAATGTAAAGGTAGGGAGAGACAAAATAACGAGTAGAAACAAAGCTAGATCATCACAGAACGTTCTTTTTACAGTGAAAACAGATCTACACAGCAGTAATTTGGTTGTAAGGGTAGGTTGGGTTAGGCTAGATTAGGTTTGGTTAGGTAAGGTAAGGTAAAGTAGGGTAAGGTGAGGGTAAGGTAAGGTAAGGTAAAGATAGATGAGTAAGGTAATGTAAAGGTAAGGTAAGGTATGGTGAGGTGAGGTAAGGTAAGGTAAGGTAAGGTAAGGTAAGGTAAGGTAAGGTAAAGGAAAGGTAAGGTAAGGTGAGGTAAGGTAAGGTAAGGTAAGGTAAGGTAAGGTAAAGAGGAAAAGGTAAGGTAAGGTAGAGGTAGAGGTAAGGTAAGGTAAGGTAAGGTAAGGTAAAGGAAAGGTAAGGTGAGGTAGAGGTGAGGGTAAGGTAAGGTAAGGTAAGGTAAGGTAAGGTAAGGTAAGGTTAGGTGAGGTAAAGGTAAGGTAAAGTAAGGTATGGTTTTGATTAGGTACAGCGAGGTGTAGGGAAAAATTGAGGTTTGCCTCCCAGGTGGACATCGCAACTCCTCTACCACGATGCAAAGCGCTGGCTCCTCGTCAGCGGTCAAGGTTGTCAAAAAATCTGTAACTTTTTCCATACAGCAGGGTCTTCAAATAAGGAAAATATATGGCACATCGGCTTGAAAATCAGCAGCGGGAGAGCAACATATTTTTTTGTCAATTACTGCAGAGATAAATAAAATAAATAAATACAGTCCAAAATGGGCGATCTATACCTAAGACTTTCTCTACGTTTATTCTGGTAAGGATGAGGGCAAAGTATAAAGGGACGCTCTTATGATGCAACTTGAGAACGTTTGTGAATATGGCCTGTGCTGGTCCCTGAGTCCATTCCTGCCGCGATAGCCTATCAGTTACGAGCCAGAACCGCCGCCGACACACACACACACACACACACACACACACACATATTGCTAACGGTCCCTGTCTCATCCTCCTAACCATTTCACTACGATTGCGTCCTTTACACACACACACACACACACACACACACACACACACACACACACACACACACTGCTAACGGTTGCTGTCTCATCCTCCTAACCCTTTCACTGCGATGACGTCTCTTACACCTATATCTTTGTCTTATTATTCCACCCTACTCAGAAAGCACCACTGGAGCTGCCCTGATAAGATATACAACCTTCATTGCTTTACCTCTTCAGTACGACGCTTGCTTTCTGGAGGTGGCAAGAATTAAGCAAAACAAGAAAGAAAGTAAGAGAAGAAAGAGAGAAAAAGAAAGAGAAGAAAGAGAGAGAGAGAAAGAAAGAGAAGAGAGCAAAAGAAAGAAAAGAGAGAAAGAAAGAGAGACGCTATATTAGAGGGTTCATTTTCCTCTCCTAATTCTAATCCCTTCTTTTCTCCCCTTCTTTCTTTTTTCTTTTCTTCCTCCTCCTCCTGTTTCTCCTCTCTTCCTCAACCTCCTGTTCTTCTCTTCCTCCTCCTCCTCCTGATTTGTCTTCTCTTCCTCCTCCTCCTCCTGCTTTTCTTCTCTTCCTCCTCCTCTTATTTCTCTCTTCCTTCTTCCCCTTCTATTTTATTCTCTTCTTCATCCTTTTCCTCCTCCTACTTTCTCTTCTCTTCCTCCTCCCCTTCAGTTTTCTTCTTCTTCTCTTCCTCCTCTTATTTTTTTTTTCTTCTTCTTCTTCTTCACCTTCTTCTTCTTCCTCCTCCTCCCTCTTCTTTTTTTTCTCCTTCTTCACAATTTTCTTTCTTTTTCTTCTTCTTCTTCCTCCCCCCCTCTTCTCTTCTCTTCCTCTTCCTCCTCCTCCTTCTCCTCCTCCTAAATTCTTCTCATTTATCGACTTTCCTCTAAACCAAAAAAATCACCTGCCTACCATGAACAAAAAAAAAAAAAAAGATAAACAGGTAAATAAATAAATAAAAATAATTAATTAAATAAAAAGTGACACAACTCCTGAACGTGTTAATCCAGACGGTCTTAATCGCCAATAGGTCAGAGTGGAGAAAGCTGGGAGGGGCCTTTGTCCTGCAATGGACTGACACAGGCTAATGACGATGACGGGCCATATTCAAAGTGTGTGTGTGTGTGTGTGTGTGTGTGTGTGTGTGTGTGTGTGTGTGTGTGTGTGTGTGTGTGTGTGTGTGTGTGTGTGTGTGTGTGTGTGAGAGAGAGAGAGAGAGAGAGAGAGAGACAGAGAGAGATGGGGGAGCTCACTTTACAGCAAGTGATGGCATGATAAGGCAAGGGAGAGAACGAGGTGGTGAGGAGCCAAAAAGGAGATTGGGGTTGAGGGGCGGGGAGGAGGAGGAGGGGAGGGTGTGGAGAGAAGTGGGTCAATAATGGGGGTGGGATGGATGAGGGGGGGAGGCAAGGAGGTGGAGACGGAAGGGAGGTGGGGGGTTGGAGATAAGGCAGCCAGACAACCAGGTACACTGCGCAACATCTAAACGTGGGACACCATTGAGAATCGGAGGACTAGTTGCATTTTCGGACGTCCTCGCATTGTATTCTCGGCGGTCAAGGAAGCTCCCTAACACCTCTTCCTTACCGATTTATTTTTGGATAGGCTAATATTGAATGTAATGGAGATAAGGTGTCTGAGGAGTATGTGTGGAGTGACGCGTATGGATCGAGTGCGAAATGATGAAGTGCGAAGGAGAACTGGAGTTGTTCGGGAGATGGCTGGTAGAGTTGAGCAGAGGGTGTTGCGATGGTTTGGGCATATGGAGAGTATGGATAATGAGCGATTGGTGAAAAAGATAACTAGATCTGATGTGAGAGGTGTAAGGCTGAGAGGGAGACCACGAATAGGATGGATGGACAGTGTGAAGAGAGCGCTGGATGCGAGAGGGATGCCTGTTGAGCAAGGAAGAGTGGTTGTGCGTGACAGAAATAAATGGAGGGAAATTGTGAATGAATAAGTGATGACGCAGCCCTGAGGGGATATTCTCCCGCATTTGGTCTGATCAGCTAGTCAGGTCAGGTGCGCGTAAGGGGATGGGTCTATTATGATGTGGCAGGGGTAAACCAGCTCTGCTGTCGGGCCCTGCTGCGGATGTCACTGATTGCACTGCGCAGTTGACCCTTGTGCGGTGTGGTGCGGTGAGGTTCTGTCCCTTCTCCCCTTTGGGGTTAAGATGCGAATGAATGTGTTTGAATGGATGAGTAAATGGGGAGTGTGTCGCCCTGTCTCGGCTACCTCCCTTTCCTTGGGGGAAGCAGCCTAGGTATATAGATAGATATAGATAGATAGAATATCGTTTTGTATATTATTAATCCTGAGTATGGCGATATCAAAAGGAATAATGTGACACAGAAAAGGACGGCAAGGTGTAATTAGTAAAATAAGTCGCCTAGGAAGAGGTGTTAGGGAGCTTCTTTAACTGATGGGAATACGGATTTTGGTGATTTCGGATAAACACTTAATCTACGTATCCTATCCTCAAGTGACAAAGCTTTAACAGTCGAGTGAAGTTCATGCAAGAGTGTACTGGATAATATACGCTGATTATGCCTTTCAATAATCCTGTATAGTTATTGCAGTGTTGTAATAACTATCTCTAATAAAAAGAAAAAGAAAAAAAAAGAAAAATTAAAAGAAAGAAAAAACGAGGATCATTTTGCCTCTTTGAATCGCTAGAAAAATACCACACACACACACACACACACACACACACACACACACACACACACACACAAAGGGGGGGGGAGGGAGTCCGGATCATCTCCCCCCACCAACCCTCGGATCCGGCCCAGGTCCCGATAAGCCAAGTAGTGAGGGTTCTAATTGAAGCGTGTATGGAGGGTGGGAGCTGCTGCCGGTCCGGAGATGCTTAACACACCTTATGGTCTGGTGTGTGACGACTGATAGGGGTTGTGGGCGCGATCCGGGGCCGTGACTTTCGTTCTA